>NC_142942.1:21973099-22193099 GCF_046866305.1 Octopus bimaculoides | reverse complement strand
CTACTTTATTATCTATCCACGGTGCCTTGCCAATTATCTTGTACTCTAGTGTGTATCAAGGATTTCCTATTAACTTGTACTCTGTGTGTCTCCAAGGTGTCCTAACTCGTACTCTATTCAGGGTGTCCTATTAACATATCCAGTATGTCCTATTGTGCTCTTTTTATTTCTCACCATTTATTGTAAACCTATCAAACATGTCAGTTTATGAAATCTTATTAGAGTTTATATTTATAACATTCAACATCCCCCTGTCTGAGGAGATAACTTTAGAGACCCTTTAAAGGGTCGAGTGTGATGCTGCTTGAGGCATTCTGCTTTATAGATGTAGTCAGTATTTGAATATATTCTGCATAATCATCATCATTTGATGCCTGCCTTCGATGCTGGCTTGAGTTGGATGGTCCAAGGGAAACTGACAAGTCATAGGTCTGTGCTGAGCTCCAATGTCCACTTTGGCAACATTTCTGCAACTAGATGCCCATCCTAACATAAACCACTTTACAAAGTGTACTGGGTGCTTTTATGGCACCAACACAAGGGAAGTCACCAAGTAACTTTCAAGACAAGACCCCTCAACTGAGTGGAGATGCAATATTATTGAGGGAGGTGGTTTTGTGTCAGGTGTTGAAAAGTTGAAGAATGATACAGGAACAGGTGTCTTGCAGTGGAGGGAAAGACATGACTACCCAAACTGGGAAGGGATAAAGAGTATGGTGGTAATGAATTGTCAGGGTACATAAACAAGTTACAAGAAGGTGGCTATGAGAGAATAGGAACAGAATATCAGGAAGGGTGGATGGGTAAGTTCACAAGAGTGTGAAAGGAGAATGACAGATGGTTAGAGATGGGGGAGATAGAAGTTAATGTAGTCAGTAATAATTATAGCCATTAATAACTTCTATAACTACCAACACTATTAAAACTACTAATATTTAACCATTTACCATTCAGATTGTTCTGTCAAATGTAATGCTTATTTGTTTGTATTGATATGAATTGATCATGCTCATAGCTTTGAGATTTCAACGATGTGATTGTTTACTTTAGAATAACATTGTAGGGTAGATGTTAGAGGCTGGATCTGACCAGTTTGAACAGAAGATGTGAAGAATATTTTCGCTGGATTAAATGCTAAAGGGTTAAAAGGAATTGTGTTGCTGTATATCTGTGTGAACTTATTTCTATTGCATTTTATTTTGTCTTGTTTTTTTCTCATTTTGTGAGTAGCCTCTAACTCACTGACTGTGATGTGGTCAATAGAACTGGGCCCTAAACACTCCATCATTTACCAGCAAACAGATTCACTCCTCTCTTCTATTACTACAACATCCTCTACTCTGAACTAACTAAACAACCCCTACCACTGAGGCCCACTTCTAGCACCTGTCTCTCCTTTCATCACTCTTCAATGTATCTCATCTTCCAAGATCCTGTATAAACACTTTGATTAACACACATTTCCACAACAGCACCCCACCCATTAGCGTAGTGGTGGGGGAGGGGAGAAGGAGGTGGTCTGCTGTAGGCAAGATGTTTTTTGTGGGGTCCTGTGGCGGCACACACTCTAGCTACGCCAGTGCCCCCATCCCCACCCATCTGAAAACCCTCTCGGCTTTTTTTTTTTATGTTGCAGATATCAATCTGCACCAAAGGTTCCCAACCATTTTTTGCCTATTGACCCCTTTGATTCATACTTTACTGCACTGGACCCTAATAAACATTTGACATTTAGAACAGTTCCATCATATTTCTATAATTAAATATTATTAGGAACTATATAAAAATTAAAATATTTTGTATATTGTGGAAGTACAACCAATTTATTGCTCATAAATTTGAACTAAAGGGTCATGTTGACTCCCAACTGGGAATCACAGTTCTACACTGTCTAAACTGAACATTAACCACATCTGTATCACCAGGCTGGGAGGACAGTCTGTAAAGATCATTGACATTGCCTCCCTCCCTCCTCCTCCTCTTCTAATTTATCAAAATTATTTATAGTTGGTTATTAATTATTACTCATTAGTACACGATACTTTCTGAGAGTTCAGTCAGGCAAATAATTGGCTGGATTAAGATCTGTGGTGCCTAATTTTCCAATCTTCTATCTTTTACTTGTTTCAGTCTTTTGACTGCGGCCATACTGGAGCACTGCCTTGAAGAATTTTAGTTGAACGAATCGACCCCAGTACTTTTTTTTTTGTAAAGCCTGTTACTTATTCTATCTGGCAAAAAAGAAAAAAAAACATAGGATAGTGTCATCTTAGATGTGATGTCTAAAAAAAATCAGAATGGTCATCTGTTAAATGATGATTTCAGCTTTTGTGAGACCTCCTTGTGCAATTTCTGTTTTTCCACAAGAGGCCTCCAAGTTCAGGGCCTCACCAAATCTAAATCGTATCAGTTTGCTCTACTTGTTGTTTAGCCCCAGGTTAGACCTGAATGTGGAGAGCTCTGACCAAAGGCATTTCAGCATTTACTAGTCTGTCCTTTATCAGTTATATAAGACTACGTTATTTTTTTGAGCCCTTCCTTTTGTTTGCGGGGCGGGGGGGTGGATTAAAGAAAGGTATGATTTGGCTGCTATTTCTAGCAAGTCAACCCTGTAAGGTTTGCTTTTGTTAATGTGCAATTTGTAACGAGTTGATAAGTGTTTTGGCCCAAGTAGACAGACAACTTGGCACCTGTGGTCAAATAAGATCTCATGATCTGGAAATCCACAGGTTGTCTCCATATTAACATTGTAGCAGCAGTAGTTCTACAGTAGTAGTATCAATTGTAGTTGTAAATAATGATTTCTAACCTTGGCACAGGGCCACACATTTACAGAAAAGGCAGGAATAATATTGAGAGTTCAATAACCAAACAGACTCACAGACAACAGTAGATCACAGTATCTTGTTGTTGTGAAGACCTGATCTTGTCTATAGACAACTACATGGCTATTGTTATTGTTCACACATAGCATCATGATGATGATGATGATGGTGGTGGTATAGAAGGCCTGTTGTTGATTGAGAAACAAATTGTTAGCCTCTGTGATCTTATACATTAGTAATGTTGAAATATGTAGAAGTGAGGTTATAACCAGCCCAGAATATGGGAGGATGTGGGGTTTTGCTAGGGGGATAACAATAATATACAGAGCGCTTGGTGGGATAGCAACAATAATTGTCACATCATTAGTGGGATAATGATAACAATTGCAAATTTTTTCGGCACAAGGCCTACAATTTTGAGGGTGAGGGCCTAAGTCAATTACATTGACCCCAGTGTGTAAACTGGTACTTATTTTATCAACCCTGAAAGGATGAAAGGCAAAGCTGACCTCGGCAGAATTTGAATTCAGACTGTAAAGATGGACGAAATGCCACTAAGCAGTTTGCCTGGTGTGCTAACAATTCTGCCAGCTCACCACCTTAATAATAATAATAATAATAATAATAAGAGCACTCAGAGAGTGCAAACCTCCACCAAGGCAACACCAATGTCCTCTCAATGATTAGCCAGAGATGATTTTTAAAATGAGAATATCTGAAATAAACTCGACTACTCTCACAAACAAGAATATTAAAAATGAACCTAAGTGCTCTCGAAAATTAAGTAAAAGAACAAGAAAAATAATCCAGAATCCTTGGAGATTTACGTAATCCTCAGGCAGAATCAGGCCAGGCCTTTATATTTACACAATCCATCTAATGAGCTTCTACAGGGTTTCCATCGCCCTTGTTTCATTTCACTCTCAACACTTGGATCAACTTGAGATTATGGTGGAAACTCTTGTTCAAGGGGTCATGCTGTCTGGTCAGATCTGAGACCTTGTGATTGCAAAGCTAGCATCTGAACCATTTAGCTTGCTATACATTATGTGTGTATGTGTGTATAGGAAGGGCATCCAGCCATAAAAACCATGCCTAATCAGGCTGGGGTCTGGTGCAGCTCCTCAACTTACCAGCCCTGGTCAAACTGTCCAACCCATGCCAGCAAGGACAATGGATGTTAAACAATGATGATGATATATATAAATATATAATTGCCTTTAGTTCAGATATAATTGTCCATGTGCAATAATTAATATTTGAGTTAAACTCATTAAGGAAATAAATTGGTAATGGGGTAGTGGGAGTGGTTAATTAGATAAAACTCAACATTGTCTTTGATTGTGCATTATCTCCATTCCTGCAAGTCTGTCCATTTCTCTGATAGTGTTAGTTCAGGTGGAACCTCAAGCCTCATTAAGTTAGATTCCTGGACGACAACACCTCAGCGGGAGATTAGAATCTATCCAAATGATATTAGCGTCACTATCCTCATCATCACCACCACCATCATCTGCTGAGCATCATCATCACCCTCATTAATCATTGCCACCCTCACCATCACTCCCACCACTACCATCATCATCAGCAGCAACAACATATTTCAACAATGTCTCTTTAATTTCTCTTTGTTGTTTAATTATTTGGCTGTTTTGATGGCGTTTTAAATACTTTTTGTTTCAATTGCTGTGGCTTCTCTACAGCTCAGTGACTTCATCGTGGTAATGGTGATAGTAGCGATGACAGAGATGGTGGTGATGACGGTATTAGCTATAGTGCCAGCGATGATGATTGGTAATTATGGCAGTGGTGGTGGTGGTAATGTTTGTAGTGATGTTAATAGAAAATATGATGGGTGTGATGCTGATGTGGTGGTGGTATGGTGCTTGTAGTATTGATTGCAGTGGTGGTGATGAGGATGGTACTGTGGTGGTTCTAATGTTGATTGTGATGATGCCAACGTCGGTGTTGATTACAGATGAGATGTTGTTTGTAGTGGCGGTGGTGGTGTCGGTGGTGATGCATGTAGTTTATTTTTTAGAACCATTGAACCCTGGCCACAGTATTAAAGACCAGATGTTAAATCAATGATTAATGATATGTATTAGACCATGTTTTATGTTACTAGTTCTGACTGTAGTGAGCAGGGGTGTGAGAGCAGTTGATAGAACACCTCAAACTGTGATGAGGATGTCTTCGGACCTGTCAGCCTCATATGTGGGTGTTTACTAAAGAGAAGGGAGAGCTGGACGAAGCTAATATCTGCTGCAAAATCAATGATTTCAAGTGATTTCAAGAGGAGGATTAAGTATTCATGTATTGTTGATGTTCAGTTTCTGTTCCAGTAAATTCAGGCTGTGAAAAGGATTGGAATTATGCAGCAGTATTATATATCCTACTTGATGTCTTGGTGCATCATCATCATCCCGTTGTTTTAAATGTTAACTTTTCTGTTTGCAGGAATTGAACCACTATCTTATGACCATGAGTCCAACACAGTGCCTCCACAACATATATATATAGATATAGATAGATATATAGGTTAGTTGAGTTAGAGGTTAAAATAACCATCTAAGGGATAGAAGTATCCTTTATACTACCGCTATATTTCCTATTGTTTTTACCTGGGCATACATATGCAGGCATATTATGCCTATAAATTATAGGTAAAGACAAGGGTAAATATGAGTTCATCAAGAATCAAAATTTAAAGAAAATAGAAAACGGAGAAATATTGATGAACAACAACTTACATGAATTATTATAAATAATGATTGATGTAAGTCAATTGTTGTTCATCAGTACTTCTCCATTTTCTATTTTCTTTATATAATACATGTTTATAATGAATAACTTTGACACATAATAGCCATTGTCTTGCTGTATCTTGTATTGACTGGACAGATGGTCATTCAGTGAGTTTTTGTTCCGTTTTCATCAGAGACCATTGTTATTTTCTGTTCTTGGACCATTGTTTCTGAACATGTAACAGTTGATATTGTTCTTGCATGCACACGTGTGTGTACTTCGCCATCTAATTTCTAAATGCTGCAACACCAGATGTCTGCAACATTCCCATGTGGAAACCTGTTCTTCTCATTAGTTGCATTTCATAGAATTTACAATGCAAAAAGATCAATGTGCTTTTTGGTCTGTAAAAACTTATAGAATAGATCTGTAATTAAGCACTTTGCTTTTATAAGCCAACAAGAGGACTTCTACACTACAATAGGAGTAGAGGCCATGGGTGGAGAACACCTCGCCTGTGGACAAGATTTTGCATACATTCAAATATAAAAGTCTTGAAAAAATCTTACTTAAAATGCAATTTAGAGCTTAACCTTTTTTTTTTTTTTTTTTTACACCTGTGTGTCTGAGGCCTCCTTTAGGATTATGGTACTTCTTGTTTTAGTGAGCTAAATTAAGACTTTCCATCAAAATTTCATGTTAATCCATGCCTCATGCAATGATTAAATTCTTCATTAATTTCAAAATTAATTGAAACAAAGGCAGTGTGTTTTATTAGGAATATGGTAGCCAAAAGAGTTACAACCAAAATGGTAAATTACATAATATTCCTATGAATTTGTAAAACTGATTGATACATTATTTTTCTCAATACAGAAGTCAAATGTCTTCATCGACATTTTTTATGCCAACTCTTCTTTTTAAACAAAGTGCTTTATTGTTTTATTCCATTGGTCTCAGCATGTCTAACTGCTGAAGCAGCAGTAACCTCGGGGGGGGGGGGGGCATAAACAAACATCACTGCCACTCCTAACTGGTGTGTCACACACACACACACACACACACGATGGGCTTCCATGCAGTTTCTGTCTACCAACTTTCACTCACAAGGTATTATTGGTGAACCTGACGTTAAGATGCCCAAAGTGTAACACACTGAGATTGAACCTGAAACTACATAGTTACTAAGCAGATGTCTCGACCACTTGTATACATTATTGTTCAGTATATTAGCCATGACCATTTGGTGCAAAGTAATTCAGAGTTTAATAATTCTAAATGTTAATTAAAACCTCCAAGACATTCTAGTTTCAAAAGGTCAGAATTTTCTCAAGTGAAAAAATATTTTATTTATATTGATAAGAAATGTGAAGAGTCAACAAGTCTAAACTAAAGTGAAATAAAGAAAAAAAATCCATAAATCTTTAATGTTTCAACAAGTGACTTGGTGGTGCCATACTGTTAAATGAACCAAAGATAAATCAGTTCCTTGACAGAATGTGAGTGCATCTTAACATTTCTAAAAGAACTAAAATTTATTTCAACAGTTAGGTCTACAGGCACATTTGAAATTAAATTTCTTGTCTGAATCTATAACAATACTAGTGATGGACTTGAACTCCTGTCATGTATGTTAGCCGTTCAGTTGTGTCAGTGGTTCTTAACCAGGGTCCACATAGGATTTTGCTGGTAAAATTTATCTGCAATAAATTGGTTATACTTCTACGATGCACAAAATATTTTTAACAATGTTTTTCTTATACAATTCCTTAGAATTTTTAATTATAACAATATGATTTTTAAAACATTGAATGACTAGAACGGTCCAGCTGAATAAATTAAAACTCGAAGGATTCCATAGGTAAGAAAAAATGATTGAGAAACACTGAGCTATGACAAAAGATATCACTTTTCCATTCACATAATCTTGTAGACAGATAATAATAACTGACGAAGAGTATTTCAGCTGGATCCATCATTTACCATTGACAGTAATTCTTGTAGAATTTACCTATATTTACTTGTACCTTCTTCTAACTCAAAACTAGTTCTAGGATTAGTAAATCTCTAATAATGTGATTTAAAATGGTTGTTAATTGGTATGAAGAAGAACCAGATGCTATGGAAGCTACACTTTTCTCTGGTTTGTTTTGGTTGCCATGGCCATGCTGCAGCACAACCCTCTGTGTTTATGTAATTAGTTTACATCAACTCTAGTATTTATGGAATTTCATTTCTCACTGGCTTGTATTTTGACAAATTGCCATTCCACTGAGATCCACTCTCTTTTACTCCTTTCCTGTACGATCCTCTCTCCTCCACTCCCTTACATTCCTACACACTCCTTACTGTGCTACTGAGAATGGCATATAACCTGTTATAAGCTCCTATGTCTTTACAACCCTTACCTGTTGGCTACCTAGACACGGTCACCATGCTTACACATTTCGTATCTTAATTACAAATTAGGCCGAAGTCTCTATGTCCTGGTCAAACTAAATAATTCCCATATATTTATTCCCTCACTATAGTTAGACCACAACAGTTCTATAAAAGGACTCTGACACGTACATAGCTTGTCTATAATGGGACTGTAGTATGTCTATAGGCTGTAAAGTGACTAGTGTGAGGAAGGGTAACCCACAATAGAAACCATGCCAAAGTTCCACCAACGCCATTTGGATTCTTTTAAATTTACAACAGCATCATCTCCACCACCACCACTACACAACCATCATCCCTACTAGTTCTATTGATACTTTATATCATCATCATCATCACTATTTTCATCTCCATTAACACTGCACAGTAACTCCTATCTTCACCACCACCACTTCTGCTACTTATGTTTTCTGTGCTGCACACTGACCTAACCTACTTTAGTTTGGCCTCTGGTTTCAAAGTGATCATCACCACCACCACCACTACTGTCATCAACATTGCCACCACCATCATTGCCGCCACCACCACCATCTTTTCTCACTGACATAATGTACAAGAAGGTTGCTAAATAATATCCACTGTCATCTCACGTGCAAGACCCCCCCCCCCCCCAATGTCAACAGGTCTGACTTTTTTTGAACTTCCAGCTTCTCTTTTCCCTTTGTTTTAATCTTAAATATTTCTATTAACATCAAACAATTTTACTCAACACTCCCTCCCCCCCTCTCTCTCTCTGTTTGTTTGAAAACCTAAACTTAATCAAATACAACTTGCTACTGTCCTGTTTAATGTGTGTGTGTGTGTGTGTGTGTGACTTTTAACCTATCATTAAAGAACCCAGATCAATAATTGGTACTTGTTGTACTGAATGAAATAATAACGCTGCTGCTCTCCTATGGTTTGGTTGAAGCAGGTGGAAAGAAGGTAAGCTTAATCCTGTATAATGTCAGAACTGATCTGCCTACCTGTGTAGGCAGTTCTGTATACAGGTGAGCATGATCAGAAACATAAGATATTGAACAGTTCGACTGATTTGTACCAAGAGATTATCACAGTTTACTGACAGATATTGTGGGTTAGATGGTATTTGAGATCATCATTATTGATATTTAATATCCACTTTTCTATGCTTGTTTGTTGACTGCCATAAAAGGAGAGCTGCTCTATTAGATCTCATGTTCTCACCATTTACAATGACCTCTAGTGGCATCTCTTGGACATTCTTGGACTGAAGAAAAGGCAGCATGTTGTTCAGTCCCAGATCAGTTTTGATTGGCCAGATCTAAGTTCAAATGTTCCAACCATAGCCATCACATATATTCTTCAGATGAAGTATATCTTGGACTACATTATCCAATGTATCCTTTCTAATTTAAGATTAGAATGTAATTTGAAAGAAGTTTTGGCTACTATTTTTAGCATGTTGAGTGGCCACATAAAAGCTTCCTCATCAGCTTGCATTGTAATAATAGTTGTTTAACCCCCTGCTCATCCCTGATCTAGCACTCGTATGATCAGCCATGAAAGGTAACTTGTGAGTAGGAGAGCCACAACAGAACTTTTTGCATGGCATTGGCACGGGTGTTCTTCACATGGCCCTGGATGACATAATTAGGGATAATTATTGAAGTTGTTGTTTGACCACAGGACAGTCTTCATACAGAAGGCACGTGATCAATGATGTTCCAGTCATGACTGCTCCTTCTAGTATACTACACAGAACTACATGGTCCCGTGTGGCCTTCCTCTTTATTATGAATTGAGGGAGATTTGGCTGCTGCTTCTTGTTACTTGAACGACTTCACAAAAACTCTCCTGTTGACTTGTTTAAGCAGTTGCATTAATCTTTCTACAAAATATGAGGCATGTATAAATGGAGTGGGTGAGGTGTGGTAGTGTAGGAGGGTGGCTGTAGAGGAAATGGTTGGGGTGGGTGTTGGATGTGTAGGAGATGAACAGAGGATGTAACGGCCTGATTGAGGCTGGTATGAGAAGTGTGATGTGGGGGCAGATGGAGGTAAAAACAGCAACAAAGATGGAAGTAATGCAAGAGGAATGAGTCAAATAGATTTGATGTTGATGATAAACTTCTAAGAAAGGTCAAGTGCAAGGGAGTTGAGATAATGAGACTAGGAGGGAGAGAAAGAGAGAGAGAGAGAGACACGTTGATATGGACATGTCATATGACTTGATATGCTTCTGTCTAATACACACACACACACACACACACACACACACACACACACACACACACACACACACACACACACACACACACACACACACACACACGCATGTACATGTGTGGGGTGGGTATGGAGATTGTTGTAATTTCCTGATTGCTTAGCTTAAATCTGAAGTCCCTTACACAATTTTACAGTTGAGATGGTTATATTTCCAAACAACTCATTTTGGAGAGAAATCTCTACAGCAGAGAATCCATTACTAATGAATGTTTTTAATTATATACAAAACAACAACAGCAAAACGTTATCAGAAGGAAGAATTCAATACATGAAGTGTTAGAATTTAAAAAAAAACCCAAACAATAGAAAAACTGATAGTCTCTTCAAAGCTTCACCAAAAATGGTTTTCCCAAATTGCAATGATGGTTTTAGGAATTTTTGTATGAATATGTGAGGGGTGTAAGACAATGGAGCCAAATAAGTTGAAAGATGAAGTATAATGATCGAGGAAAGACAACTAAAATGGTTCTTCTTCTTTCTAAATCCCTTACGTCTAAACCCCTTACATTCATTTTGGTAATAGGTCCTAATTCCATCTTGAACCCCTTTTATTATTGACCTATCTGAGGCCACCCCTGGTTCTATGACACAAATGTCCTGTTTTAAAACGATCTAAATTAAAACCTTCCGTCTAATTTTCATGTTAATTTCTGGTTGAAACACTAGCTTAGTTAATGAGTCATTTCATTGTATTGTTTATCTTTTGCTTGCTTCAGTCATGAGACTGTTGCCATGATGGGGCAGTACCCTGAAGAATTTTTAGGTGAATGAATCAACCCCCAGGACTTATTCTATTGGTCTCTTTTGCCAAACTGCTAGTGACATAAACACACCTACACCAGTTGTAAAGTGGTGGTGGAGGACAAACACACACACACACACACACACATTTACATTGGGCTTCTTTCAGTTTCTATCCACACAGAAGGCTCTGGTTGGCCTGAGGCTATAGAAGACATTTGCCCAAGGTGCCATGCTGTGGAACTGAGCCCAGAACCGGATGCCTCTCCTAACACCAGTGACCGTAGTGTGCATTGGTGTTGTCATTCCATACCGGCACTGGTGAGGTTGCCAAGTAACTTGCAAGAGGGGAAAAGAAAAGAAAGCCCCCTTGACTAAGCTGGACAGGGTGGGGGTTGAAGTATGAGAGAAGGACATGCACAAGTGTGTTGCTATAGTGAAGATATATGGCTGCTCTGCATTGTACAAGGGTGGATGGGAGTAGCTGGGAAGAAGATGAGATGGTTGGTGATATGGTGGCAGAATAAGCCCTCAAGTATGTGTAATATATGTATGGTTGGGGGCCATGCAGTCAGTAGTTATGTGTGTGTTTGTTGTCACGTTGACAGTGTACACGTAGATTTTTAAGTATGAAGAACTGCCAATCATTTGGAATTTCAAGTAATTCTTTTCTGAGTAAACCTGTCATTTCACGTAGCATTGTTTTGTTTCTTTGTATCCAGAAGCAATGTTTTTATAATTTAAATGCTGTCACTGCAGACTTGAAATATTATAAATCTGAGTGGGTTAGTTTGTCTTTCTTAAAGTAATCTTATTGCAATGACATCTTCATTTCAAATGAAACAGAATTTAGTCGTTCATATAAAAGCATGGTAAAATAGCGTTGGCTTTTTTGTGTAAAATGTCTGGCCAAAAAGTTGTCATGCAAGTTGTCTGCATGTGTGATACATTTAGAGCAAAAGGTATGTTTAGAGTAAGAGGTATGCAGGCTCTAAGGTTGAATTTTGGAAATGATCTAATGAAGGACATTTCCAATGTTCCAGGCTAGATTTTGTAACATTTGCTTTTTTTTTTTTTTCTCTCCAAGTTCTTCATTTAATTCAAATTTACTTTATCATAGACAAATGCTTTGAGAAAGAGTATAAAGAACATGGGCTGCGCTGGCTCGGATGATTTTGTGGGTGAGAGATTTCTCACTTATGAAATGTGTGAAGGATGTCTTCGATTTTTCCAGTAAAGTCAGACATCTTGTCTTTTGTCTGTTTGATTTATGGAAATAAACATCTTTAGAAACAGGAAGAGCATTAGCAGAAGAAAACGATCTTGGTAGACGCCTAGCTAATTTATATTTGCTTTCTAATCAATTTTGAAATCTCATTAATTCTCAGATTTTTTTCTGTTGGTCTGCAGAATGGATTCTTTTGCTTGGTTCTATTATTATTTTCCACTGGAATTATGAACATATTTCAAATATTTTTGCCTTGTTTATATACTTCTAAGTGAAAAATTTTGCTGCAAGTCAAAATGGAGAAAATATTTCCTTCTGCTAAAAACGTCTGAAGTCAAGTTTCCATGTAATTTGTCAGCCAATTCTCATTTCCCGAATCGATAAAACTGGAAGTGAATTTAAAATGCTGAAGAGGAGGAGAGAGGAAAAAGTCTTTGGAAAATATCAGGTTAAGAATTCCTGTCTAACTCTGTGTTTTATTTAATAAAAGAATATAAGTCACTACCATTACTGCTGCTGTTGTCGTTCCATGACCAACAAGCTGGTAGTTATAGGATGTGAAGAATTACCGTTGTCTTCATTGCTCTGTTAGCTTAAATTTAGAAAAACCAGAAATAGAGAGGATGGAATAATCTCCAGCCAATTGTTGATCTAAATCATTTTCTGGGAGAAACTACCCATCACTGAATTAGATTATATTTCCACTGATGCTATTGTTTGTTAATGAAGCAGAGATAGGGCAATGTTGTATATAATTACAGTGTGTATATAGTTAATATCTAATTATAGAGTGTGACTATTGTAAATATGTAAATACAGAGTGCATACATTATTGTATGTAATTTGCATGTATCTGTTATAAATATTATGCAATTACATCATCATCATCATACAGTGTGTGTATATATATATATATTATGTAATTACAATATGTCTATCTAATTATAGTGTGTATGTATTATTAATCTTATATAATTTCAGTGTGCATATATTAACTTACATAATTGGTGTGTATTATATAATTACAATGTGTATATTATATAATTACAGAGTGTATATTATCTAATTACAGAGTGTATATTGTTAATGTTACGTAATGATTCTGTTTTAATATAGAATTGTGCTTTTTTTTTTCCAGTAAATATTTGATAAAGATTTCATCATAGAAGCTTATGACACTGATTTTGTTTTGTTTGGTTCTTTAATTTCTACATTATATAGGAATGTGTGTGTGTGTGTGTGTGTGTGTGTGTCTGGAGAAGTACTTAGCTGATCTGTTTATCAGAGCTCTAATTTGAACACCTGTTTGTTTCCCCCATAAATATATGCTATCTTCATATACGTTTCAGGTTTGTTTCACCATCTGATAAGAAACGGTTCTGCCGTCTGGGTAGGAGGTGGGCTGGGTGTTGGGAGAAGTCAATAGTCATTGAAGTTATTCACTACTAAATATATACATATATATATATGTATATATATATGTATGTATGTATGTATGTAAGACATTACATTCTTAATTACACCACTGATTAAATTACTCATTTGAAAGGGAGAGCTTTTTTGGCATGACGTCACAAGATCCTGTCACATGACTGTTACAGTGATATCTTGTTATTGTAGCGTTGTGTTTGTAATGGCATCAGCCGTGGTGTGATGGCTTTTTTCTTCAGTCAGCTTCTCTGTTTTCATGACTAATCTATGATATTTAGTAAACTACCAAGAAATATTTCTGATATTTAAAACTGCATTCTTCACGGTGAATTCTCTGTGATGTGAAGATATTTCTTGCAGAGCAGCCATCAACCTTAAAAAGAGGCAAGATCTGCAGTTTTTAAAAGATCTTCATTGGAACCAAATTGGTAATTAGGAAGACAACTCTGGGTAGATTTCTGCAGATAATAAAACTAATAATAATCTTCTCCAATGTTTGTGTATTTTTATCAGGCACATAAAATGGTTTCTCTTTTGTTTTCAGTCATTGGACTGTGGCCATACTGGGGCAGTGCTTTGAAGGGATTTTAGTCAAACAAATTGGTGCTGGTGCCACATAGAAAGTGCCCCATACACTCAGTAAAGTGGCTGGCATTAGCCATAGAAACTATGTCAGAACAGACAATGGAACCTTGAGTGGCTCCTGGCCTTGCCAACTCCTATCAAACTGTCCAACTCATGCCAGTATGTAAGTAAATTTGGTTGATGGAAACCGTGTGGAAGCCCATTTTGTGTGTATTTGTGTTTGTCTCCCCTCCACTTGACAACTGTTGTTTTGTTTGTGGTTCCATAGTTTGGTAAACAAAACTGAGAGTGAAAGTACCAAACTTGAAAATAAGTTCTGGGGCTGATATGTTTAACTCAACCCTTCAAGATGGTACCCCACCATGACTGTCACCCAGTGATTGAAACAGGTAGAAAGAAAAAAAGGTGAAAGACAAGTTATCACTCTCCTTCTAAAGGATTCCCAGGGCACCCTCATAAAACCTTCCTCGTGTTCCTTCGTCTTTCTTCTCTACTCACTCATCAAAACTATAATTCATCATCTCATTATTATTTTCAACAAAAGATAAATTCTTCACTATTTTCGAAATTAATTGCAAAAACCAGAAATATGGTAACAAAAGGGTTTAAAAAAATGATTTAATTTCCTATTCTTTAGTCGGGAGGGAAAGCAGTGTTTGTGACTCTTTGCTGTGTCTCCAAGATGGTGGAAGCAAGGGAGGGAGGAAGGTAACCTCAACCAGAGATCTGGTTTGAATACTTACAAAAGAGTAGATTCTTAAATATACCCAAAATCCAGAGAGTTAGTGTTAAACCAGATGGTGAATTGAGTCTGCTGTCCAAGTAGGCCATAACAGGATTTGAACTCCGAATGCAAAGGTCTGAAGCAAATACTGCAAAGCAACATGTCCAATGTTTTAATGGGTTTGCCAGCCCATAGCACTTGTCTGGTTTTATTTTATCAACTCTGGAAGAATGAAAGGCAAAATTGAGATCTGAACTTCAGTATACAACTGGCACTCTGTCATTTATGATGACATGGGTTCCAGCTGATCCAGTCCGTAGAAGAGCCTGCTTGTTAAGTTAATGTGCAAGTGGCTGAGTGCTCAACAGGTGTAAATGTAGAATCCTAAACATAGTTCTCAGGGCAATTCAGTAAAACTCAGTTTTGCCAGCTTAGTGGAACGGAGCAACATGAAACATAGCATCTTGCTTAAGAACACAATGTACCACCGGGAATCAAACTCACAACGTTACAATCCTGAGCTGAATACCGTAACCGCTAAGCCACACAAAAAGCCATAATAAATACTGTTACACATTTCGTGATGTGCTGACAACTCTGCCAGTTCATTTCCTAATTTAGCTAAAGCCCTTAATTAAAATGTGATTCATGACTGTGTGTGTGTAGTGAGGGGTTCTTAGGGGTTTACCTTTATTTTTGAATTGTTATCTTTGAACAGGCAACAAACTGAAGCGTGTGTCAGTTTCATCTTGTGATGTCATCACAGCATGACTATTTCCCCATCCACACAGATGCTGGGACGACTTAATGTTACTGGCGGCTGCTGATAACCCCTCCAAGATTATGTGGTGCAACTCCTCTATCTAACTAGGACACCGACAAACCTCATAGATAACTGTCAAAAATTCTTCCCAGAATTGTACAGTGTTGATTTAACTAGATCCGCTGCCATTCTTTCTTCAACAGTAAAAGGCCCTTGCCCTTTGACCTGCTAGATATGGCAGCCAAATCTTACCGTTTCAAACGAGATGTTCCTACACAATCTTCAAAAGACGGGATTGTCATGGCTGGAATGTTTTTGATTGTAAATTTGTTCAGTTGACCTGGAGCTAGAAAACAGCAACTTGATATTTTTCAATGGGTGTGATGGTGCTGTCTTACTATATCTCACCTATTTGCTATGTGACTACATGACTGTGTGACACAGGCAGGTAGACCCTGCCCCAATTGGTAATGCACAACTCTTTAATAACTTATTCAGGTTTTATAAAGTTTTTCTTTGTTGAGATCACATTTTGATAGTTTTAATCAACAGTGAAATGGTGAAACTCGTCATAGTTGATACTTTGATCCATGGTGATGAGCCAATCTCTGATCCTCACAGAAAGCTCTTGTTGAAATAAAATGTGTACAGATATGACCACCCTGACTTCTGCCACCCTACAAACTGTTGTGATGAATGATTACACATTTCACTTGGTCAACATGAAATTGCAGATTATTTTGGAAAAAATCTTTGTACTTTTGTCACTGATCAACTGTAATATCCTTGTTAGGAGATGATCTTAGGTGGGTTGGTATAAAAAGAGCTAAAAAAGACTATGAACATTGTAACCAGGATTTTGGAAACCTTCCTGGACCTTGGAACGTTCATGTTAAGGAAGGCAGGGGCTACAGAAAAATCTTCCGCATCGATGTTGTTGTCTAACTCCCAGGTCACCCCTGATCAAGAAGACCTATGAACTAACCATGACCATCCTGTCTTTTCAGAAGTGGAGAGGAATATGATTAACACTACATTATCCAGGTGTCCTTTCCTTTTCTAAAACAGTAGAGGTGTGATTTGAATGGAGAGGGATTTGGCTGTTGCTACTAGCACATCAGGCTCCCTTGTTTGTTGGTGTTCTGTTATGGTGGAGTTGTTTACTTACGTCAGTTTTAAGTTTCTGTAATTCAACACTACATGTATCACCTTTTTTGAAATACCCTGGTACACAAGTGAGATTAGTTGGCAGATAAATTCCTCAAGCGAAATCTCAAAGTTAGTCAGCTGTAATTCTTGAGACCCGACACGCGCGTGCGTGCACACACACACACACACACACACACACACACATGTCACAGACTCACACATTCATAGACAGGCACACACGTAAGCAGAGGCAGGAGTTCTTCAGTCAAGTGGGAAGGAGAGAACATATTTTTGTTGTGTACGGTACATGAGAAGGCAGCCTGCAATTATTAGGTCGTTTAACACAGCTTAAAAGATTGTAATAACAGCAACAAACAAAATACAGACACACATGCTACACATTATTGTTATTAAAATTTTTGTTATCCTGAGTTTTAACACTAACTGTATTGTGTGTGTGTTGAATACTTTTCAATCATATATCACATTTGATGTGTGTGTGTGTGTGTGTATATATATATATATATATATATATATATATATATATATATATATATATATATATATATATATATATGTAGATATGGTTGAATATGTATGTATAAATATGAGATATGGTTAAGTATGTTTGTGTGTGTCTTTATATAAATATATGCAAGTCACAATTCTGTGTGGTGCATTTATATTTCTAAATGTATGAAATGGTTGGGTGGATATGTATGTATGTGCGTGTGTGTGTAAAGATGTTTAAATGAGTTTGTTTATATCAATGAGAGGTATGATTTTAAAATGTACTTTGTTTTTCTTTTATGTATATATCTGCACACGCACACACACACAAAGCCATTACGTGTGTGTTTGTGTCTGTACCCGTTCACATAGTACAACTCACCAAAAGTTCATTCCCCAAGGACAAAGGCAAAAGAAGTGGGTGGCATCCTGCTGAAAACTGCTGATTTTGAAACACTGACATGGATTTCGGCAAAACATGTCAGAACTTCCCTCACGGACTAAGCAGTGATGACTTGAAAATTCTAAATATATTTGGTGACTTTGAAATTCATAACTAGTGGCTTTGAAGATTTTAAATAGCAGTTTGGAAAAATAGACCTGGCTGTGTGGTTAAGAAGTTCTCTTTGCAACCACGTGGTTTCAGGCTCAGCCCCTTTGCATGGCTCCTTGGACAAGTATCTTCTACTTTAGTCTCTGACCAAACAAAGCTTTGTGATTGAATTTGATAGATAGAAACTGTGTGGAAGCCTGTTGTGTATATGTGTGTGTGTGTGTGTGTGTGTGTGTGTGTATGTGTGGTCGTTGCCAGTGCCGCCAGACTGGCTCCTGTGCAGGTGGCACGTAAAAAAACACCTTTTGAGTGTGGTCATTTGCTAGTACCGCCTGACTGGCCCTCGTGCTGGTGGCACATAGAAGCACCCGCTACACTCTCAGAGTGTTAGTCATAACAAGAGTGATGTAAAAAGGAGAAATAAATGGATCAGGATCACTTGGGTGAAGGTTTGTACAAACCCAATTAGATTTGAGAAACTGGATCCATTAAAATAAAAGTAGAAAAGACTGAGAAAGACGTCAGCATGTCTCCGGGCCAGAGGGGTTGGGGAGAGAACAGTGGAGAGAAGGGCTGCTTGTTGGGATGCAGTCCTTGCTATTTTCATATAATGTGTTTTTGCCAGGAGAGGTCCTTGATGATAGTGAGACCCAACACTTTGAGCAACTCTGAGGGCTCAAGCTGAGTGCTACTCAAGTTTGGAGTAGGGCTTTGATGTGGTATGGTGTTTTCTTCATGTGAGTAATGCAAATACATTCCAAACTAACCAGAAGATAGTGGTGGTGGTGGTGTAACCCAGTTGAAATTGTGTACACATGGCACTTGAGGTGCTCGTCAAAGTAGTGTCATCTCTTGGCTAAACAAAAGAATTAAATTGTATTAAATTGGGATAGAGAACCAAAACCAAACATTCCATTAAATCTATGAACAGCAGATCTTATAGTCCTGCTGATATGGAGAGAAATTGGTTGAAGTATTTACTATGCAGTCAAATGACAAGTTAAATCACTAAATTACTAGGACACTTTCAATGGAGTGGGGGTGGGAATAGATATGATCCTTCCCGAGTCATATAGACTCTTAGCACTGATTTCCATTGTACATGTATTCACCCACTGGACGGGATGCTGATCGATTGCAGAATTAACTCATTTTTGTCAGCTGAGTGGACTGGAGTAATGTGAAATGAAGTGTTTTGCTCAAGAACACAATGTGTTACCCGATCCAGGAATTGAACTCACAATCTTAGGATCATGAGCCCAACACCCCTAACCACCAAGCCACATGCGAGAGCGTAGGAGGAGGAAGAAAGAGAGAGACTAGGGGGTTTAAGGACTGGGATTGGTGGAGGGGAGGGTTGTTTGATTCTACTGAAGTATTTTTGAATATGTGCATTGATGCTGTGGAACTAATTGCTAATTACTTTTACTGTGAGGTCTTCTAACTGTGATGTATTTATCAGGCATGGCCGAGTGGTTAAGAGGTTTACTTTCCAAGCACACAGTTTCACGTTCAATCCCACCCTGTAACACCTTGGGCAAATTTCTTCTGTTATAACCCTGGGCTAACCAATGCCTTATGAGTGGATTCAGTCAACAAACTGAAAGAAACCCGTCATCATCATCAATCAATCATATGTTATGGATTAAATGTTTATATGTAATGTGCATAGATTTGTATCTCCTTGTCTTGCCAATGCATTGATCATTGTAAATGAGTCACTGTCATAGAAGCAATGTTCTTCATTTCTAATATTCTGCAAAAACATGTCTGGCCACTGAGGAAATGTTACCTTGCTAGGAAACAAATGGTCAGCAACAGAAAAGACCTGCTTCAACAATCCATGAACCCATGGAAAAGTGGATACTAAAACGACAATGATGATGATGCCCTTTGCTATAAGGTGACAGTGAGCCATGATATCCTTATGCTGTGTGCAAACAAGGATATGTTAATAAAAACCAACCAGACATTGTAATTAAAGATAACAATAAGATGTAGTCATTGTAAAAACATGGCTTTCAAATTTTGACAAAAAGTCAGCAATTTCAAGGGGAGGGGCAAGTCAATTACATCAGCTTCGGTGCTCAATGGTGCTCATTTTATTGACTCCAAAACGATGAAAGGCAAAGTCAATCTCAACAGAGTTTGAACTCAGAATGTGAAGACAGACAAAATGCTGCTAAGTATTTTGTCTGGCATGATAACAATTCTGCTCGTTTTGCCACCTTAAATTATTAAGAAGAAAGAATATACATGCAAATGGAAGCATCTTTTACACCCTAATAGACATTAGGGGTTAGTACTTAGCTTTAATTTAATGGCGAATAAGAGACAGACAAAGATCTCCTGGACAGGAAGCCAGAGTTCTTGTAAGTAATTTCCTCAGATGATTTTGTGTCAGTTTCCCCACACAGCCATGTCAGCTGGGGTAATGCAGAATAAAGCGTTCTGTCCACAAACAACAAAATGCTTGCAGTAGTTTACGCACACACACACTATCTCTGACACACATTCTCTTTTATATATATCTCTCTCTCTCACACACACATACAGTCTCTTACATGCTGTCCCACCCTCCCTTTATTTCTACTTCTTCTCTCTCTCTCTCACATTGTTTCTCTCTCATAGTGAATCACTAGTCACACCTAAATATTACATCACCCAATGACAACCTACTCAACCTAGACAGTATCGTACAGACTATAATATTACATATACCATAGTATATATATATATACACACACACACACACACACACACACACACACAATTGGTGCCGGTGTGGCTAAGTGGTTAAGAAGCTTGTTTCACAACCATATAGTTTCAGGTTCAGTCCTACTGTACAAGTGAATTTGGTAGATGGAAACTGAAATAAACCCATTGTATATATACATATGCATATATCTTTTGTGTAGCCTTGTCCTGACATCATGTGATGGTTTCAAATCAATATCACCATCATACCAGCAATGTTAACTCGTTTCCAATCTTCCATGGAAACATGTCTGGCTGTGGGGAAATATCACTTAGGTCAATTACAGGTGAAGATTGGTGAAAGGAAGTGCATCCATCCATAGAGACTCTCTACCTCAACAAATACACTTTTACCCATGCAAGCATGGAAAAATGGACTTTGAAATGATGTTATGATACAGTTATTGGGTTAATTTCTTGCATGGTTGTGTGGTAAGAAGTTTGCTTCTCAACCACATGGTTCCTGGTTCAGTCCCACTATGTGGCACCTTGGGAAAGTGTCTTCTACTATAGCCTTGGGCCAACCAAAACCTTGTGAGTGGCTTTGGTAGATGGGAGCAGAAAGAAGCCCATTTGTGCGTGTGTGTGTGTGTGTGTGTGTGTGTGTGTGTGTGAGACAACTGGTATAAGTTTGTTTACATCCTCATAATTGAATGGTTCAGCAAAAGAGATTGATAGAATAAGTGCCAGGCTTTAAAAAAAAAGAACTAGGGTTGATCATCTGACCAAAAATTCTTCAAGGCCCCAGCATGGCCACAGTCTAATGACTGAAACAAGTAAAAGCATAAAAGAATCCAAGGAAATTTCTTCTCACCACAGTTGAATTTAATCATCAATAAAGGTATGCTTACACACACACACACACACACACACCTAACACAACCTAAATATGATATTTAAGGGTACATTATGATGATGATGATATCTTCTGTGTTCAAGGCTGCTCCATTACGGATGGGAATGGTTTAGAAACTCTATTAATTCATTACTGGTATTTGTTCTGTCAGACATAAAGATATGCCAACTTTGGTGAATAACAAAATTCCAAACACAACTCCCTGTCCTCTTTACCATTTCCTTCCTCGCCCTATCAAGTCAATGACCAACTTCTCGTGACTTCCTTAGCAAACACTTTATCCTCGACATTGTATTTTTGTCAGACTACAAAGATGGTTTTCCTGTTGCCTTCCTCTAAGGACCTTTTTTTTTTTACCAGACATCATCTTATCAGCTAGATACACTCAACATTTCCACACCTGTCTGAGTTATCAGAAAAGAAAGAGTTGGAACAAATTCCTAAAAGCATTTCGTCCATTTATCTGTCCAATTTTAACACTTTTCTTAGACTGGTGGTACTTTATCAACTCTGGAAGAATTACAAAGTCTGATCAAAAAGTATCGGAACTGGTGCAATAAAAAGAAAACAGCACATAAGAATTCAGCATTTAATCTCCTTTGAAGCTGTCCATTTCTCAAGTCACACACTTTATCCAGCATTGTTTCCAGTGATGGAACCATTCTTAGAACTCTGTTTTTGGGATAGGTAGCAGCTGCCTCATTGAATTCTCTTGGATTTCCTTGATGTCTTGATATCTCCTTCCTTTCAAGTGGGATTTCATTTTTGGAAAGTAGGTAAAGAGGGAAAAAACACAGGTATTGCCAAGCTTTTGGCTAAATTTGACGCAAGTTCTCTGCTCACTTTTCACTGCCATGGGGTCACTGAAGGGAGCATCTGTGGTGTGCTGAGACAACCACACTCTCCACGCTTTACTTCCAGGCTTCTTCTCTGAACAACAGAAATGAGCCAACAACACTACAACTCCATGTGCAACAGAGTTCAAAGTCAATCTGTGCCAAGCGACTTCACTCTGTGTACTTCAGCCTGGTTGTCATAGCAACAGTTCCAATACCTTATTGATCAGATCCCATAAAAGCAGAGTATAAAGAACCAGAACAAAATTGCAGCAAGACATTTCAATCCTCTGATTCTGCCAATTGGCTGCTGTTTTTTTGTTTGTTTGTTTTTCCTGTTTCTCTATTTCATCCCCCAAAACTGGATCATTGAGGAAGCATTGGAACCAATGATGATGATGATGATGATGTTGGTTATAGTAAAACAGATTTGAAAGTTTCAAAAGTTTGACTAAAACATATTTCTGAAGCATGTATGGTATGTCTTCCTCCTCCTCCCTTGCTGTCCCTCCCTCTTCCCCTCTACACCGGATCTCTGCAGGAAGTCTGCTGTTACTAGTTTTACAGTTGTAATGCTTGTTGCCAATATTTGTTCAATGACTCAGTAGTTTCACTGCTTTGAAGATATTATTTAAAAGATTCCAAACTCCCAAACTAAAATTACTAAACACGATGTCAGTTTATAGTAATCAGATCACGTTAAGAGAGTGGCAGAGGGGGGCAAGGTAGGTGATGGGGGTGGAAGATTAAATTGAAGGTTTCAGGTGGCAAGATAAGTCAGTTTGAGGTCAGCACTAATTGGAACAGACTTATGATCAGACTTTCCAGCTATGACCATCCTGTCTTTTTCCAAGGAGTACATTGTCCAATTTGTCCTTTTCTGTAACATAGGTAAAATATGGTCGGAAACCACTGACTTGGAGCCACCCAACAGACCCAAAATGTTTCATTTGATGCGTCTGTAGGATATGTACTCAGACATTGTCATTAGTTATGATCAAATGACTAAAACCATCACAACCCTGTCAAACATTAGGCCTTACTCAATCTGCTGAGTTGTCATATTAACCATATATCTCAGAGATGGATCTTCAGGGACAGAAAAATACTTCAGCTCTAAACAACTATTGGTGTGATACAAGACACCTTTTCACTTTAGACTAAACACACACACACACACACACCATGGCATTCCACCCCATGCATCCATATTCTGGATCACAGCCAAAAAACAAAAACCTCACCCATCTGTATTTACAACCTCTGGCTCACCATAACATTGGGGATGGGGTACCCCTTGCTGTGTTTTTTTACTCTAACTACAATACTCATGTGAACCTGCTCACAGTATTACGTCTCATCCTGAATTTGTTTCACCTGCCCCTCTCCTGACACCCGGCCCAGTCTCTTGGCCCTTCCTTCCCAGACACTGCCTGTACCATTTTCCTCCCCAGAGCTACCTACTCCTAGAAATTCTTCCCTGTCTACATTTTTCTCCTCAGTCACTACTTTCAACTGTTCAAACAATGCATCAGCTGAGTGCCCCCCCCCCTCTGCACCTATCTTTCAATCTATAGGGACCCTCTAAAGCCGTAGTAGTTCCAACCAAGGCCCATATAACCCTTGGAGGTCCATATACAATTTTGTTGTTAAAGTTTATGTACAATAAACTGGATATATTTCTACAGTACACAAAATATTTTAACAATTTTTTATACAATTCTTAATTATTTAATTCTAAAGATATAATAACATATTTTTTTTAACATTGAGGTCCAGTAAATAGGAATCAAAAGGATCTATAGGTAAAAAATGGTTGAGAACCACTGTTCAAACAGTTACAAGAGCTATTCTTTCTTAGAAGAACAACACCTGTAAATCATATATTTGTAATATCTTTATATTTGATCCTAGAGTCCGACACTGAAGATAGTCTCTCAATGTCTGTTAGCTTTGAAGGACTGAACTCAATGGTAGAAAAGTTCTGTAGATTACTGTATTAGATATCAGGGCTGGATTTGAATTTAGTGAGGTTGTAACCTTTTAGCGTTTAAAGTGGCCATATCTGGCCAAAATATTCTGTTTTATGTTTAAATCAGCTAGATCTGGCTTCTCACACTTAGCCCTCAATGTCATTCTAAAAAAATGAACAATCGCATCTTGATGCTACGAGATAATGTATGATTAATTCAAAGACAATGTTAATAAATGAACATTACATTTGACAGAGTAATGTAAATAGCTTGGAGATCCCTTGTTAAAAAAAATTTCCCCAGACAGCATTACAAAAATTGAAAATGTCTGCCTTTTTATTATCTTGCTACCCTGTGAGATTGTAAATCTCAAAACTGTATCTTGTTTAGCTCCTGCTTAACCCTTTCAATACCAATCTGGCTAAAACTGCCTCTGGTTCTGTACAAATGTTTTGCTTTTACAAGTTTTGAATTAAAATTTTCCAAATTTTGGTCATAATTTATGTTCCTAACCCTAGCTTAATGATAACTAAGTTATTTTACTAAATTCTTTGTTATATTTAAAATTAATTGAAAGAAACACAGAACATCTCAAAATAATTATGGTAGCAAAAGGGTTAAATTTGAAACTGTTAGGCATTGCTATTTGTATGAAGTTTCTAAGACCATTTGAAAATGGAACCAGCTCCCATTTTATATTTGAATTACTACACCCAGCTGTAAAACGATAATGCATACAAATGTCTAAGTTTACAAACACATCTCACCTACATGAGTGTGGAATGTAAGAACACTGAAGATGCAGCTCCCCTTGGTAGACAATTGAAATGATGTGAAAGTATTGTAGAGAGATATTTGTTGCTGTTAATGACTCAATCATGTCATTGGTTGATATCCATGTCAATAGAAGGGACTGGAAAGGTTATTTTACAAAGGTTTATTAATAGAATCTGCTAAGATGTTAAGGTAGAAATACACACTTGCTAAGAGTATGCGGTACAGACAGAAAGAGCTGAAAAGTGTGAGGCACAGGTAGAAATGGCTGCAGTGTGGGACATGGATGAAAATGGCTGCAGTGTGAGGTACAAGTGTATACTGCTAGGGTATAAGGCACTGTGTGTGTGTGTGTATATGATTTCCCTTTTTTTTTTTTTTTTTTATCTTGTTTCAGTCATTAGACTAGTCATCCTGGGACACTGCTCAATTATTGTTCTTATTTTTTGGTGTTTCTTATTTTTTTCAGTCTGGTATTTATTTTATCAGTTTCTTTTCCTGAGCTGCTAAGTTACAGGGACATAAACACACCAATACAGGTTGTGAAACAGTCTTGGGATACGATTTTGTAGCTTTGTGATTTTGATGATGCAGTTGTTGACTTTTACAATGACATTGTAGAATAAGCGTGATGGGTCAGATCTGACCAGATTGAACCTAAGAGGTAGAACACTTCGGCTGGATGAAACCAGTTCAAATGCTGAAGGGTTGCTGACGAATATTATTTCTTTAATTTCCAATAACTCTCCATGTATTTAATGCCTTAGATTTATCAGAGAATTACAAAGTTGTGATATTTATGCATTTCCTGAGGTGGAAAGCATTCACTTCCTATCTGTTACATTGGTGTTCGGTTGACGTGGCGGCTGGCCCACCATCGTAGACATTATGGATACCACTTGACATTGATGTGTCATGCAAACAGAAACACATCAATCACAGAGTGAGAGAATGTCTAAATATGTAGACAGATACAATGTGTGTGTGTGTGTGTGAAAGTAACGCAATATGTCAGTCTTAGATTTGTCTGCATATATTGCAGGACATGATTCCTCGTTAATAATGATGATAAACTGTCACAATGGGGGTAGATATTTATTTAATAAGGAATTAATCTCAGTGCTGGGTCAAGGAACCTTTTTATCTTTTATCCATTTCAGTCACTAGACTGCAGCCATGCTGGAGCACCAACATTAGTCTTTAAACGAATGAATCATCCTCAGCACTTATTTTTTGTTTTCTAAGCCTGATACTTATTCTATTGGTCTCTTTTGCCAAACCGATAAATTTTGGGGATGTAAACACACCAACACCAGTTGTCAAGTGGTGGTGGTGGTGGTGGTGGAAGGACTTCTTTCAGTTTCCATCTATGAAATACACTCAAGGTTTTTGTTAGCCCTAGGCTATTGTAGAAGATACTTGCCCAAGGTACCACGCAGTGGGAATGAACCTGGAACCATGTGGTTGAGAAGCAAACTTCTTACCATGCTGCCATACTTATATGTATATGTACACACACACACACACACACACACATATGTACATATGCACACACACACATGTACACACACACACACACACACACATATATATAAACAGCTAATTGGTCATCTTCACTTATAGCCGTTTCAATTAATACTCAATAAACATTAAATTAACATTTATTTGACATGAATACAATATCACCAGAAGAAAAAAAGATGTAGATTGGATGTTATATGTGTGCTAATGAATTCCTATACACACACACACCTACGTGTATTATATATATGTACATATATACAATACAGATATATATATATATATTTTCAAAGGCCTCATGAAATTAAATCTGATTTAATAAGGCCACATTAAAGAAAGCTTTAAATCTCCCCAAAATTTGTATTTATGAAAATCTAATTGTAAATATTGATTTCTGATGTAATCGCACAGTTAAATTACAAATAGTAAAGAAATATAAATGAAAAAGATTGTAACTAAATGCCATAAGTCAGTTTCTCTGATGCTCTGCCGATTTTGTGAATCTGCTTCTTTGTAGTAATCATCATTGTTTAACGTCCATCTTCCATGCTTGCATGGGTGGGACACATTTCTAATATGAGCATAAGGCTTGAAGTTTTGAGAGAAGGATTAGCTGATTAGATTAACCCTGGTACTTGGCTGGTACTTTGTCTTTAATCCTTTCAGGGTTGATAAAATAAAGTTGACCCTGTGGCAGGAATTGAACTCAGGGCATAATTATTCTTGCTAATTGGATAAATCAACTTAAACTGTGAGCGATAACATTTCCCCACAAGTGACTGGAAGTCATATTGTAATCAATAAAAGATGTAAACATTTCACTTAAAACATCAATGTTATTTGGGTTTTTTTTTTTTTTTTGCAATCAATACAGGTTTTATGTTGAGAAATTGTGATCGTTTCTCTCTCCATTAACCCACATATCAACTGTTCCGATGACATAAGTTCAGTGTTGTCTATAAATATTGAATCCTGGCGCACATAACACAAAGCCACACATTTGGTGCAAGGGTATCTATTTCCAATAAACTCTTGTTTCTGCTGAAATCCACAAGTATTGTTTCAATCAAATCTGAAGATATTGAGAACAGTGAAATAACTTTGTTAGTTTTAAGCTGGTATTTGAAAGAGAAATTTACATGAAATTTTCAGGGAAGGCTTTAATTTAGATCATTTGAAAACAGTAGGTTTGTATCATAGAACCAGGAGTGGTGGTCTCAGGTGGGTTGGTAGCCAAAGATTCTAATCAACTTCATTGCTTGGCTTCTTTCAGTTTGCATCTACCAGATCCACTCACAAGGCTATAGTCGGCTTGAGGCTATAGTAGAAGACACTTGCCCAAGGTGCCATGCAGTTGGACTGAACCTGGAACCATGTGGTTGGGAAGCAAGCTTCTTACCACACAGCCACGCTTGCATATATATATATATATATATATATATATATTGTGCATGAATGTAGATGTTCTACACTGTCACTACTCGAGCACAGTTGGGTTCATGCTGACATGATTTGTTTATTCTGTGAATAAAGAAAGCTATGGATTGGTGACAGGAGGAGCATCCAGCTGTAAGATCCTGCCTCAAATAAATCTTCATCCAAATTTGTGCTTTCACAAACAAAATCAACAAACAAAAATGAACATCAAATGCAAAATAAAAATAGAAAATAAGAAAAGAAACTTCTCCTAACATTGATCTGACTTAAATTACGGTTTCATTTCTGATTGCTTCAGGAACTTCTAGAAGACTTGTTGTCTCTGGAAGCTCTGATTCTCTCTCTCTCTCTTATATAAGAACCAGTCTCATAAAGAAGAAAAGAAAAGAATGGATGCAGTCGGTTGAGTTTGAAGAATCTTTTAAATGTCTTTCCTGTCTCTCATGGTTTAATGGCTTTATTTTCAGTCAATACTATTGACCGGAACATTTATAGACTGTCCAACATAATGTCAACATAATTGACATTCTGTCGGACAATGCTACAACCTCCTAGAATCGATAGAATTGGTACTTTTAACAGAACACACTCTTCAAAGTTTACACTGTAAAGTGTTATCAACAGATATCTATTCTTTGAAATTAAACTGTTTTAATGTTAACTTAAAGAATTTGAATCATGAAGATTTTTCGTCGTCTTTTTCTACATTTTACTCTTTGATAAAATTAGTATTTTTCCTCTTTTTTTATTTATTTTTTTTTTTAAATTGAAACTGGTTTTTGTGAATCAGTCTTGTGAATTACATGGCAACATCATTAGTGCTGATGCCACAAAAGGGGGGGGGGAGCACCCAGTACACTTTAAATTGGTTAGTATTTGGGGAGGCATCCAACTATAGAAACCATGCCAAGGGAGTCGGTGGAGTTTCACACAGTCTTGTGACTAGTTGGATCCTGTCAAACCATCCAACCCATGCTCGCATGGGAGACGGTGGTGATGATGGTCTGTAAATATTTATTTTGTCAGGTTGAAAGTTGAGTTAGTGTCAGCAGGATTTGATGTAAGGATTGCAAAGTATGGAAAAGCGTCATTGCAGCTTGGCAAATAGGGTGAGGTGACAGACAACATCTTGTGTTGTCATGGTTGTCTTTAGGAACCTGTGCTACCAGTTCTGTGTGTGTGTGTGTGTTCTATTTGGATGGGTGCAGTGTTTACTAAAACGGTGTAGACAGACTGCATTGAGGTGCAGTGAAAGAGAGAGAGAGAGAAAGTAGGTGTGGAAGAGTTTGTAATATTACCTGTTGATGAAATGGGTCAGACTAAGACATGCCATGGTTGGTGGGGGTGAAGAGTGACTACATTAAATTAGTATAGCATTGGTGACACCTATTAAGTCAATATTGCCACAAAAGGTGGTGATTCTGTATCGAATGACGCTGTGAGCATTATAAACAATGAGGTGTTTTGGATTGTAGTTGGAGGTCATAAATGTAAAGTTGAACAAAATTTGATCAGTTAAAATTATTCAAGCAATTGGTCAGCAAAAACTCTATCAAAGGGTCATAAAATCTAAAAACAAACTGGGCATATAATTCCAAGAAGCTCAATTGATGGGGATTTTTAGACATTATTACAGACCGTGCAAATTGGAAATGATCTGGTCTAGTGAAGTCAACTGGTGAAAGCAAGACATGTTTCAGGCTTGTTGGACCTCTTCAGTGAAGTATATTCTATTCAGCTGACAAAACCAAGTTATCAATATATATCATCATCATCATTTAATTGCCAATTTTCCTTGTTTGCATGTGTTCAGATAGAATTCATCAAAGCAGATTTTCTATGGCCAAATGTCCTTCCTATCGCCAGACGTGTTTTTACAGAAGACTGGAAATGAACACCATCATCATCATTTGCAAGCATCACGTGATGTCTAGACAAGGCTATACACAAACACATATACAAAAGCATATACACACATGCATGTGTGTGTGTGTTTATCTATTTGATTGTTATATATATTTGTTTTCTCTTTTCAGCTGCTTGAAAGTGTAAATCTATGATGTCTGCTAGTTTCTTCCTCTCCTTATCAATGCACTTGTTGCCAAGATGATGAAAAAAATCAAAAGAAGGCTTTCTTTGACCATCAGGGGGAGGCATCCCATTGATGAAAGTTTATCAGAACTTGCGGAAACTCTTTCTTACGAAGATAATGGAAGCATCAAGGAAAATGGTGATTATACACTTTAATAGTTCACTTTCTGTCTCATTGTTTCTTTCTACCCAGGGTCAAGTCGGATTAGTCTAACTTGACCTTGCTGTTGTTTAATCCTAAATCTGCCTTCATTGAGCAGATTGAGCACCAAAGACCTTCCAACCTTGATCATCTCCTCTTTTCTTTATATCTGGTTTCAAAACTTGTCCAGGTGAACTTAGACTTCATTTATTGATTCCCCACAAAGGATGAAAGGCAAAGGGTGTGGAGGACTGGTGGAATTGTTAGTCAGATGAGATACTTTGTAGTATTTCTTATGTGTCTTCTGTTCTGGGTTCAAATCCCACCTCGTCCTACTTGTCATTGACTTGCTTTGTCACCGAGTTTAATGCCATGCCCTGACTCAGATGCCTTCAGCAGAAGAGTCCATTCTGTTGCAAGCATTCTGGCCAGGTTACCAATCTGAGAACACCTCCCTCCCGTCCCTTTCACTTCTCCTTCTCTGTCCCCTTCAATGTTTGAGGCTTGGCGAAGGGACAAAGACTCTGCCTTTCTTTCTAACTAAATCATTAAAGAATAAAAGACCCTGCCACCAGACATCTTTTATCATTGACCTGTTTCAGTCAGACTGCGACCATACTGGGGCACCATTTTGAAGAATTTTAGTCAAACGAATCACCCCTTCCCTATTCCCACTGTACTTATTTTTTTGTAAAGCCTGGTATTTACTCTATCAGTCTCTTTTGCCAGACTACTTAGTTCCGGAATGGTAAACACACCAACGCCAGCTGTCATGCAGTGGTGGGGTCAGACACATGCATAAAGACACTGGTCAGTTCTGCCATGTAACGACATACATGCTTTTCTGGGGCTATTCTTTTCCTTCTTTCTGGCAAAGAACCGTTCTCGAAACATCATTCTATCTTAAACTTTTCTCTGAGTGTCAACCTAATACACTCACTGTGTCCTTTTGCCTTTTGTTTTTTTTGCCTTTGTTGTTTTTATTTTTAATTTCATTTATATATATATATATAGATAAACACATACATACATACATTCACACTCGACAGGCTTCTTTCAGTTTCTGTCTACCAAATCCACTCGCAAGACTTTGGTCAACCTGAGGCCATAGCAGAAGACATTTGCCCAAGGTGCCACGCAGTGGGACTGAACCTGGAACGATGTGGTTGGGAGGCAAGCTACTTACTGAACAGCCACACCAGCATCTGAATGTAAAAAAAATATCCTCAGGAATTATATTTGGTTGGAAATCTTGAGGTGGAACAGTAACATCTGTTTCTGTTGTGTTTTGTTGTAAGTTGGGGGGGGGGGGGCTCATAGTATGAAAGTACCCAGTCTCTGGGTTTTTATCTTCACTTGAAATAGAGATGGCTGGATAAAGATAGCTTCCATTAATAACATTGAATTGTTAGAGACCAGGGTGAATGAAGTTGGGGAGTTATTTGACAAGGGGTGGGTGTGTCCAGAGGAAGGATTGGTTTACTCTTATTGGGTGTGGGAGATGTTGAGATGTGACAGCAGTGATGGGTTGGTATGGTAGGAAGGAGGGATCGTATGGGTTTTGATATGTTAATGTACATTAGCAAGTCTTGACGAGCAGAGGCTTTTGTAATAGTGGCAGAAGAAACAAAGAGCGGACACAGCTTGATTGTTAGACTGGTCTCAGAAAGTCTTGATGAGTAAAGGTTTGTACTTTCAATTCTTGCTGTTGTTTTGGCAGTGAATCTAGGTCAGTTGTTCTCAACCTTTTTAATATCGGAGACAGATTCAAAATGTGGAGGGGTGGGGCACCAAAAAAAAAAGTCATTTAAAGAAAAAATTATATTAATAGAGGGAAGACTGTCAAGGGCCATATAAGGCCCTGGGTAGCTGCAGTTGAGAATTGCTGGTCTAGGGTATGTGTGTGTGTACTGTGAAAGTAGGAGTATGTTGGGTGGGTGTTGATGAGGTGCACTGTGTGTATTTGTGAATATCTGGTATGAAATAGATGAACCAAATGGGTGTGTGTGTGTGTATGTAATGGTGTACTGTGTGTACATATGTATGTGTATTGTCAGCATACCATAAATGCATAGTATGTAGCTGGTGTGTGTGTGTACAAAATGAGTAAATGGTGCACCATTGAGTTGAATGTGATACGTGTAGGTGCATTGTGTGAGTGCATCAGACAGGTGAATGCACAATGTTTGGTTTAAAAGGGGGCAAAACACAAAATATATCTAGCACCTTGTATTCCTGTTTGAATTTCTGTGTTTCTCAATGTGTTTAGGTGTTGTCCATGAAAACCGTCGGATAGGTTCAGATGGTGAGAGTGAAGACATATCAGGGACTTCAGATGAAAAAGATGAAATATCTCCTGTAAAATTACGAGGACGACCTCGATATAATGAGGTAGGTTATCTTGCTCTCCTCTTCACCTACTTATTCACTGTCCATTTTATTCCTTTCATTTCAATGCTTGGTTCAAAAAAATCACAACACTTGATTAAAAATATCATGGACCTTGATTCACAAACACTGCGGCACTTGGCTCAAAAAACACTGTGGCACTTGGCTCGAAAAACACTGCAACACTTGACTCGAAAAACACCTTGATATTCGGATCAAGAGTATTGTAATGCTTGGCTCAAAACATGGTGAGGTTTGGTTTGAAGCACCTCAATGTTTTCCATAAAAACACCACAACACTTGCCTTAAAACACCACTGAGCCTGGCTCAAAAACACTGCAATGCATAGCTCAGAAACACCTCAGCACTTTACTCTAAAACACTTCACCACTTGGTTAATATTATCACCTGGGTCAGTTGGGTATATTTTCAGTGATTCCTTAATTTTGCTAAACCTCCCCTCATTTCATTGTTAAACAATTATATTTTTTAAGAGAAGATATATCAATTGACCCTTTTTAACTCCAAAGAATAAATATATTCACTTTCGATATATGTTTTATATAACCATGATACTTTGTTAAAATGTAAGGTTACTTCTAAATATTATTTAAACTCTAAAAGCAACTTCATATATTTAAAGTTTCTATATATTGTCAGTTTTGTAGAATTCTCTGTTATAATGTATGAGAGATTATATAACAGATGTTGATAGAAAGACTAGATATATTATCTGTCAATGTTGGATTCTTATTTTGGTTTTTCTAATTCCTCTCATTACAGGCATTTAACAAGGGCTTCCCTTACTTACCAAGCCGGCAGCTAGACTTAGGTCTTGAATCTATCCGAAGAAAGGTATGTTGAATTTTATTAATGCTTCTAGATTTAATCAGAAATAGGAGGCCAATTATCTTTGGCCATCTTCAGAGCCTCTCAAACTTGCAGGAAGGAGAAATTGTTAAATTCGAGTATAAGGGACTGCTGATGGTGGGCAGTGTATGAAGTCTCCCACATTTGTCTTAAATCTAAAATTATCAGATTAATATATTCTTGATAGCAAAATTTATAATCAAATAGAAAATATGTTTTGGATCTTCAATTATAATGGGTCTATCTATATTTCTATTTGGTAAATCCTATTTTAGCTCCTTTTCTTCTCTATTCATCATCATCATCGTTTAACATTGATAGACGGAAAGTGAAAGAAGCCTGTCATGTGTGTGTGTATCTGTATTTGTTCCCCATCATCCCCGTAATCTAGCAGTTTGGCAAAAGAGACCGATAGAATAAGTACTAGGCCTATAATGAATAAGTCCTGGGGTCGATTTGTTAAACTAAAGGCGGTGCTCCAGCCTGGCCGCAGTCAAATGACTGAAACAAGTAAAAGAATGTCTCTATGGCTGTCTGTGTGTGTGTGTTGTTTTGTGTGTTTGTTTCATGAGTGTATAAGCAAACAGTGATTGTCAGAACCACCTACATATAATCGTGTCTTTTTTTAAAGAAAATTAAATAAATCCGATTGTGATTTATAAACTACTGAAACCTGTTGACGCCAAAAGCTCTGTCTTTTTGTGTGTTTTATCAACTGTGTTTACTTGGAAGCTTTGGCATTGATAATATTGACTCGGGTAATCAGTCTTGAGTTCTATATCTAGAGCTATATCTATGTCTAGTGTAATCAGATACACAAAACTATTATGACACAGCCAACTGTTGTCATCGTTGTTTTTTTTTTAATGTCTACTCTGCCCTGTTTGTATGGGTCAGATAGAATTCACTGAGGCAGATTTACCTATGGTCTGATGCCCTTCTTATTTGCTAACCCTTACCTGTTTTCAAGGTAATAATTCCCCATGGCCATACACAGTTTTTCATAGAAGGCTAAAAATGAACAACATTGCTGGTTCACAACAATCATGCACTGACTAAACAAGGGTGTGTACATACAAGTACACACACACACACACACACACACACACACACACACACACACACATACTCAGTAGGCTTCAGTTTTTTGTTTACCAAATCTGCTCCCAAGGCTTTGGTTGGCCTGGGACTACAATAAAAGGATACTTGTCCGAGGTAACATGCAGTGGGGCTGAACCTGAAACCACAGGGTTAAGAACCAGTTTTCTTAACAGCCACACCTGCCTGCAACCATCAACCAAATATGTGTGTGTTCCTTTTTTTGTTCATTTAACATCCTTTTTTACCATAAGATGGATATAGAAGTATATGTACATCTATGTGTGTGTACATTTATATATTTTGGTGTCTGTGTGTCTATATATATATATATATATATATATTAATGTTGATTGGATGTTCCAGATGTTAAACCTGTTTTGTTACTTAACACCCCTTTTATCACGCCAACAGGTGTTAACTCACTCCCCCCCTCTCTTTTATCTTCTTTTCTCACCTTTTCATATCTCAACTTGGCTCTAACCTTACACCTTATCACTGTTACTTTTCAAAACTAATAATGGAATCTCTAATCTTCCCTAACACAGCTTCCAGTTAAAAGCAGCAAGTGGAGAGATATAGCCGTTGTTGAGCTGTCTCTCCCTCCCAGGGGCAGGGTTCCGCTTATGAAACAGACCTCCTTTAATTATTTCTCATGTGAGGAGTAGTGTGTAGGTTTTCAATGGATCCATGCTGAAGTTGTCACTAGATCAATGGGGAAGGTCACTGTATGGACTCCCTTCTCTTAGAATAGCATCATTTAACATCTGCTTTCCATGCTGGCATGGGTTGGACAGTTTGGACAGTTGGACAGTGAGGGTCACCAAGTAACTTGGTTGACCTGTGGCTATAGTAGAAGACACTTGACCAAGGTGCCATGCAGTGGAACTGAACCCAAAACCAGACGCTTAAGAAGCAATGACGTCATTGTTTCATTGTTATTTTATATGTCTTCAATGCTGCTGTTGAACACACACACACACACACACACACACACACACACACACACACACACACACACACACACACACTTACTCTCAATACCCTTAGCCCTTATAGCTTTATTTAAAATTGAATTCCCCAGCCATTCCACTTGTGATTCCAACTCTTGAGTGATGTCCAAGAAGCTGTTACATCAAATGCACAGCCTCCCTGTCTTCTTGTCCTGCAGCAACGTTGTGCAAATTAACAACAAAACTAACAATCTGTATTCACCAGACACAATCATGTGTGTGTCTGTGTGTGTTCTGATAAGTCTTTATCTCAAACCTATTGATCTACTTGTTAATTAGCAGAGTTTTTGTTGTTGTTTTTTCTTTATTCTACCATGGTTCTTCTATTAATATCGTTATTGCAGCAAAAGCTGGCAGAATCGTTAGTGCACCAGGCAAAATACTTAATGGCATTTCTTCTGACTTTACATTCTGAGTTCAAATTCCACTAAGGTTGACTTTGCCTTTCATCCTTTCGGGGTTGATAAAATAAGTACCAGATGTAATCAACTTACCCCCTCCCCCCAAGAAAACATTGCTGGCCTTGTGCCAAATTTTGAGTAACTTCAAATTTTGTTGTTGTTGTAGCATTGGTTGTTTTATGATGATGATGATGTTGTTTCTGTTTCTCTCAGGAGGCTTTGAAGCGTCTCTCTTTACCTGCTGATATGCGTCTTCCAGAAAACTATCTCGCTCAACAAGGCATCAGTCCTGAAGGCCAGTTGAGTCGGAGATCACGGAGAAAATCTCTGGTAAGTTCCATAATTAATGCTCTTGTTGTTGTTTTTGTTGTTTAGCTCCAGCTCAGTCCTGATCCAGCAGACCTAGAGTCAAAGGCGCTCCAGCCATGACCATCTCATCTTTTATTCAAGCTGTGAATTGACTGAGTTGTTCGGACACTGAATAGAAGTTGGATAAAGATGAATATGTGTATATATATATATATATATATGAGAGATACAGATATTATTAGCATTGTCCTATATTATTAGCATTGTCCTATATTATTAGCATTGTCCTATATTATTAGCATTGTCCTATATTATTAGCATTGTCCTTCATTTGAGAATAAAATTATTTCCTTCTCTGTATCTTTCAATACTTCTAAAGCAAACTTTGTTGACTTTCAATGTAAGTTGAATTTAACGTGCGATAGTATAGTATCTTATAAAGCTAGATTTATACATCCTAAAACTGCAGAATTTATCGCTGGGCAGTTTAACTTAATGGTAAAGCACTTGATGCGTAATCACAGGGATGTGAGTTCTAGTCTCATGGCTAACCGCCGACAGATTTTTCTGCAAAATATGGATAGTTTATTCTGTTCATGCTATTGTATTAGCATTATCCTGTGTTTGAGAATAAAATTATTTCCTTCTGTATCTTTCAATACATTTCATTACCCTCAGGGTGGGGATGAGGAAGAGAGACACGAATATAACATTTTTAAAATGTTTTTTTTCTTCTTTTTTTCCTCCAGTCTGAAATTGGATTTGGCAAAATGGAATCATATTTAAAATTGGATAAATTAGGAGAGGTTTGTAACTCAATTTTTTTTTTCTTTTCTCATCTGGTTTTTTTCCCCTTTTATTTCTCTTTTTTAAGACAAATTTTTTATAGTTATGGCAGAGGAAGAAAGGTAGGGTCTTTGTCATTTTTCAGGGTTTCTATGGGAAGGAAGTGGTTCTTCTTGTCCTGGAAATATATCTTGAATGTTTCAAACAGAATGGACTCTACTGAAAGCATTCCATGTCTCATATTGGTGGCATCCAATTGGTGATAGAGTAAACTTCTTACCCAAGAAGTGGAGCAATCCCTCCAAACTTTTGCATAATTTTCATTGATTAATTCCATTCTCAAGACTTTGGTTGATCCAATTCTGTAATAAAAGATACTTGTCCAAAGTATTATGCCATGAGATCAACCAACACAACCAGGCTTATGTTTCCAGGAATACAACACTTCATCACCTCATTCCTCTCCAGTGATGTGGCACCTCTAATAATTAGCTGCTGCCCCCCCCCCCCACTTTGAAGTGGAGAGTGAGAATGTAGACCATAAGTTAAAAATCATTCCCTAATTTCAATACAAACCAATACCATTTTCTCAACCATTTCCATATCTTGTCTTCAGGGAACTTATGCGACGGTCTTCAAAGGTAAAAGTAGACTCACCGATAATTTGGTTGCACTGAAAGAAATTCGTCTTGAACACGAAGAAGGGGCTCCGTGTACGGCCATCAGAGAAGGTATGTTACATGTCCCTTTATTATGGGGTCAGTTGAGACTGTGTGTGTAGTGGTGGTCAGTTAACCCCTTAGCATTTTTTGAATTAACCATGTATCATCTCATAGCTTTGAGATTTCATTGATGTAATTGTTTATTTTTAGAATTACATAGTAGGGTAGGTGCGAGAGGCCAGATCTGGCCAATTTGAACATAAAACAGATAGAATATGTGGAATTGATATATGACCAGTTTAAATGCTGAAGGGTTAAAGTTATATAGATGTTTGCTAGTTTGTAATGGTTGTTCGTTTAAAGCATTGTATGTGTTTGTGTGTGTTTTCCTGTCTACAATTGTCAGTTAAATCTCTTGTATACGTCAGTGGGTTTCTGTTGACTAACAGACAAATCTGTTGCTTGTTTTGGTGGGTTTCTCAATCTGTAGACATCACTTGATGGCTCTGATATGTTTTATTTTCTCTCTCTCTTTCAGTATCGTTATTGAGAGAATTGAAGCATTCAAACATTGTAACATTACATGATATAATTCACACCGACAAATCTCTAACTCTAGTCTTTGAATATTTGGTAAGTAAATCATTCCATCGTAATTTATCTTAACTTTGCTTTACCTTCAGCTTTGTGTGAACTCATATTTAAATCTCTCCCTCTTTCATAAGATTTTGATAAGGTCCCACTTCATAAATGGTTTGGTCCCTATTACAGTTACAGGGACCTATAGAGATCTTACACTGAAGCTTTCATAAGGTCTCTGTAATTCTTAGACTTCTATAAAATACCTTGTTGGTCTAAGATCTATAAGGATATTTCACAGATAGGAAACATAACAATATTAACAAATAGTGAAGAAAATGAAGGATATTTAATTTTTAAAAAAATGTATGGTAAAAATCAACCCAGAGAAAGCTCCACCGAATATCTTTACTTTCCTTCTCACTTAGAAATAATTCTTTTGTTACCTCCCTTGAAGTACCTTACTAGTTCCACCACTTCAATATATCCCTACATGGGTACAATTCTGACTTTACTAATGTTAATGTTTGTTTGTGTTGCAGGAAAAAGATCTCAAACAATATATGGATGACTGTGGTAACATAATGAGTATGACCAATGTAACGGTAAGTAGTACATCAGTTTATGACTGGTCTCACATTGACATGCTTTTAAGACTAGTCTCATGTCAACACTTTTTTATGACTGACCTCACAATGAAACATGGCCAGGGTAGGGTGAAGTGTTACCTTGCATGGAAACGGGTGAGGGTTGGTAGCAAAAAAAAGTGTCAGGCCGAGGAAAATCTGTCTCAATAGTTTTCATCTAACCCATGAAAGCATGGAAAAGTAGACATTAAAATGCTAAACTGGAATAGCCAAAACAATGAGTTTCTTTTTGCTCATAGAAAAAAGATTCTAGGATCTCAATCTGAAATAAATTTAAGTTCATTTACAACTGCAATATTTGATAGAGGACTTGGTAATAATGCAAGAAAAAGTTCTATAGGGATCAGTTGTTCATTCTATATTCTTCCAGAAATTTTATTATCCTTAAATTTTTTTTCTGTTGTATTTTCAGCTTTTTTTATTTCAACTGTTACGTGGTTTAGCCTATTGTCACCGGCGTCGTGTTCTACACAGAGATTTAAAACCCCAAAACTTATTAATTAACGAACGAGGAGAACTCAAACTAGCAGATTTTGGTAAACATTTTTCCCTTTCTCCCTCCATTTTCTTCATTTGGAATATCTGACAAAATTCTTTTTACTTTGTTATCCTTCAGTTTAGATTTTATTTTGAATTTCAATTATTTCTGCGTATTTTGCAGGTCTAGCTCGAGCCAAATCTATACCTACTAAAACTTATTCAAATGAAGTAGTTACATTATGGTAAGTTGAAACCCTTCACGCCACTGCTTCTGGCTCCTCACCTTCCATTAGAACCATCCCTCATTACCAAACTGAATGTACACTATTACACTACGACACACACATGCTACCAATATAACAGACGATAAAGGCAGGAAACTGGCAGAATCCTCAGCATACAAGGCAAAATACTTAGCAGCATTTTGTCCATTTTTGCATTCTGGGTTCAAATTTTGCCATGGTCAGCTTTGCCTTTCATCCTTTTGTGGGGTTAGGTGTCAATGAGATAAGTACCAGTTATGCACTGGGGTCGATGTAATCAACTTAATCCCTCCCGCAAATTTGTAGGCCTTGTACTAAAATTTGAAACCATTATAACATAGATGATGGCTATAGTCCTTTTCGTCAGACATAATCAGTTAGTTTCACTTGGCATTAAACAACGAATCGCTACGATACAATATACATTGTGGTCTGAGACCTGACTGAGCAATAACAGCTGATTAAATGAAATGCCTTATTATATTCTTCACTGGTCCCTTTGTTTTGAGTTAGAATCTCATCCGGCCCAACTTGGCTTAGGGATTTATTTTATCAGCATTAGGAAAGATATCAAGCCATAGAAACTATTCCAAAGCAGACAGTGAAGCACAATGCAGTCCTTGGGTCCAGTGGGTCCTGTTAAACTGATAATAAATTCATATTAAAAGATGGTGATGATCCTCATTCCTTGACTACAACTTGTGGTTGTGTCAGGTAAGATGGACGTGTCACATATTTTGGATTTATCCCAGCCAGGTCTCTCTTACTAATTAATCTTTAATTAAAACCTTGTGTGGCAACAGTTTTTTAAAAGGAAATCATTAAATATTGGTGGTTTGTGAGATGGAATCGTTTAGTCCTTAAATGTAATTCCTCTTTTATTTTTTTTTCCAGGTATCGACCGCCTGATGTTTTGCTTGGATCAACAGAATATTCAACACCCATTGATATGTGGTCAGTACAAAGACCTGTTGCTTTATTTTCTTAACCATTTTTAACAGCTATTTTAATGGCCTAACACAGTGGTTCTCAACCGGGGTCCACACATGCAAAATAGTAAGTTGGGGGTCCGAAGTAGTATTTTAAGGGTCCATGAAAAATGTTTGCCTTAGATGTATTTATTGCAAGAAACAACTTCAAGTGATACGCCTTACTAAATGTAGTTGGGAGAGGCGGTGGGGTCTAATTAATTTTATATTTCTGCAGTGAAAAGAGAGCATTACCTTAATGACTATTATTAATTTAATCTGATCTTGGCAATTATAGATGACAGCTCTGAACATGTTCTGGCCTTATTAGACCTCTTCAGTGAAGCATAGCTTTCTCTTTACTTACCAGCTTAGTGGTAACAGAATTACTGTATTGATGTACAATCAAAGTGTCGACTAATATCAGTGACTGGGGGAGGGGTACCCAGGGATGCCATCAGCACAAAAAATAACAATCAAATTAGTGACATATTTAATTATTATAATGAGGGACAAATTTTGATTGATTAATTTGTTTGTTGTGTTAGTCTGACATAGAAACTTGGTCTGGTCATCACTGAACAGTGGCATGGCTGAGACATAGAATGACCAGTGGTATGAGTGAGACAGAATGACTAGTAGTATGGATGAGAGACAGGATGGCCAGTGGCATGGATTGCAAGCGTGATGTTGATCAATGGTATGAATGTAAAACACAAGACTGACCAATGGTATTGGTTCAAGACATATTTGACCAATGGTATGAATATGAGACAGTAAGACTGTTTAACAGTCCACATGTTATCTGTCTGTCTCTCTCTCTCTTTCTCTCTCTGACATCTGACCTTCTGTTATTACAGGGGTGTTGGCTGTATATTCTACGAAATGGCATGTGGACGTCCGCTGTTCCCAGGGTCCGCAGTTGAGGATGAACTTCATCAAATCTTTAAAATCCTAGGCACTCCTACAGAAACCACATTTCCCGGTATAACTGCCCATCAAGACTTCCACTCTTACAATTTTCCATTTTATGAAGCCGAGTCTTTACTAAATATTGCTCCAAGGTAAGAACTGCTTTCTGCAACCCATTGCTTTTGTTTCCCTGGGGCAATACACTCCCTCTATACAAAATACTTGCTGGGCCTTTAGCTAACAAGGTAAGGAGAATGTGCTAGAATGTGTTGCTTTTGTTTTACTGGGTTTATAATTGTAGGATGGTACATGCACTATAGATATCTATATGTGTTTGTGTATGTCTGCATGTACAGATATGTATAATTAATAAACAAATACACTACCATAACATTATCTTTCCAGCACTAATTATTCTTATAATCTTCATGGTACCAATTTCATTACTTGCCTTGTTTGAAATAGAAAACGGGTAGATAAATGTCTTGCTCAAGATCCAAGTGTTATGCCTCAGACGATTTGACTTGAAACTGTCACCTTAGAATTTAGGACCTTAATTTTTTTTCTGTCTTTGTTTCCAGGTTAGATGGAGATGGCTTAGACCTGCTGGAGAAATTTCTAGTGGTAAGTACCCTTGGGTGTCTGTCTCTTCTATTCTCACCTCTGTTTACAAACATGCAACTCTATACTTATATAAATATTGGGCGATCCCTATATTTTTAGCTATATTGTGTGATCCTTATATGCTTACCTGTATTGTGTGATCCCTATATGCTTACCTAGCTATGCTAGTGATCATGGGTTCAGTTCCCGTACTGTGCGGCGTGTTGTGTTCTTAAGCAAAAATTTTCATTTCTCGTTACTCCACTCTGCTGTAAATGGGTCACCCTGTGATGGATTAGCCTTCCGATTAGGGAGGGGAATGTTGGCCTGCTCACCCCCAGCCAGCAGGGTGGCACCATTAGAAAGCTAAAACAATACAAAGAGCATTGTGATCAGCGATGTATAATATCATCCAATACCCTGATACTGTGATATGTTTCTATTTACCATACTATTTAGTGCCTTTATCATTTGCTATCTGTCTTTGTTTACCATTTAGTGTTTTTTCCATTTAGTACATGTCTTTAATTTACCATTTACTATGTCTATAATTACTTACCATTTACTAGGTGCCTGTAATGTACCATTTTCTTCATATCTCTACCATTTCAGTATGAAGCTAGGAAAAGAATGAGTGCAACTGAAGCACTGAAGCACCCATTTTTCAGGTGTCTCGGTCCAAGTGTTCACAAGATCCCTGACAGTAAGTTATTGTTTTTATTGAATAAACCCTATTTATTTTCCTTTCTATCATGATTTGATGAACATCAGCCCTGTTAGTTTCTATGGGTTTCTAATAATCCCCTTGTTGGTTCACCACATTTCTGATGGCAACAATGACCAAATTTTGGTACAAGGCCAGTAATTTTGAGGGAAGGAATAAGTCAATTACATCAACCCCAGTGTACAACTGGTACTTTATTTTATCAACTATGAAAGGTAAAGTTGACCTTGGTGGTTAACTAACAAGATGCCACTAACATTTCTACCAGCAGAGATATTGTCTGTAGGGGTCACTTTACAACAAAAATCACAGAAGATTTTGTTAAAAAAAGAAAAACAAAAATCACTACTTTTTGTTTTTCTCCCACCACTGATGGTCATTTAGAGGAGACTAATGAACATTCTCATCATTTAACAGTCGTTGTTACATGCTGGCATGGGTTGGACACTATCATACAAGTGAAGTCCATCATTTTCTGTCTTCCATGAAACACATGTCCAGCTATAGGGAAATATTGCCGTGTTGGGAAAACAGAACAGATGAAAATTGGTAACAGGACAGGTAAACCAACTGTAGAAAATCTGCCTCAACAAATTCCACTTGACCCATGCAAGCATGAAAAAGGGGACATTCAAACAATGGTGGTGATGTCCATTTATGTGTTGAGTTGTACAAGAATTTTGATCTCCAACATTTATCTGTTGACCAGAAACTTGAATGTGTTTAATGAAAGTAATTTACTTTCAGCTCCTAATTAATGAATCTTTATCTTCTGTTTATTTCCAGCTACCTCAATATTTGCAGTTCCGGGTATAGTTTTACATAGAGACCCTGGTATCCGTTCTTCCTCAGTGGCAACTTCAGGTAAGTACTTTAACAAAAAAAAAAGTCATAGTAATATTTCTAATTATTACAAGCTTAATTGTGTTCATTAGTAAATCAGATTCAGTCTTTTACAGGTGCAACTAATTTTGAAATACTTCCTCTCAAATGTATTATATTCCAGAATTGAATATAGATTTTGGCTTCAGAATTTTTTCATTAATCTTATACTTAGAAAATTACTTTTTTTTTTTTTTTAAATTCTCGCAAATTCAGTGACTGGTTGTCATTTTGAAAACTATATATTTCAAACAGCCGAACAATTATTCTGTGTTGATGAAGGGAAATAACCCAGAAATCGAGATACACAGATATTGTTTTGAGCTGAGTTGGGGTGCTAGATTCCCTTGTTCGAAAATATAAGGACACAGATCGTGTCGTATAGCCAGCTGGAGATGATGTCACCTGGGGCTAAATTACAGCAACATTCGTCCTAAACCAGGACTGCCATGTTATGTTGGCAAACAATCTTTGCTACAATTTTATACTTGTTATGACTAAAATGTTTAACCCTTTAGCATATCCACCCCAAATATTGTTTCATGTTCAAGCCAGCCAGATATAGCCTCTCACACCAACCCTACAATATCATTCTTAAATATTAAGTTACCTCATCAAAATCTCAAAGCTACAAGATAATTCGTGATTAATTCAAAACAATGTTAATAAATAAACATTGCATTTGACTAAATAATCTGAATGTTAAAGGGTTAATTTGTCATTACACACACACACACACACACACACACACACACACACACACACACACACACACACACACACACACACACACACACACACACACACACTCGGATACATATATTCCCTGCCTTTTGTCTCATGAGATTTTCGTTTGTATTCCAGGGAACCGAAGACGTCAGAGTATGCTCTTTTGAAAATTTGCTGACAGCGCTGCTAGATACTGTGATTCCTCTTACTTTTTTTTGGGTTAGTAACCAAAGATTGACTTAGTCAACTGTACTTTAGTAAGAAAAGTTTTTGTGGCCACGGATAAAACAAACAGCAACTGTTGGGAGCAAAGTCAGAGCATATCCATTGTATTAACCATGATAACAACTGTGCCAACCACCAACCTTTGGATGTGTCTCTCTCTCTCTCTCTCGCTCGCTCGCTCGCTTTCTCCCTCACACATACACACACACACACACACACACACACTCTCTTTCTTTGTTTCTCTGTCTCTCTCTCTCTTTTCCCCACCTCAGGGATACACTTTACTCTAGACTTGATCTCGGACAACTGCCACACTTTGAAAAACTTGATGTCGCTGAACATTTTACACAGAAATGGGCTGTTCACTATCTGTGGAGAGAAGTGGGTGATGGTGCGTTCACTGGCTGATGCATTCACTATCATCTGCGGCAAACAGCAGGGGTGGTGGTCGTGTGTTCATCGGGTGATGCGTTCACAGTCTGTGAAGAGCGACAGAAACGTTGAGGTTCACTTAACTGTGGACAGCAGCAGAGGTGGAAGGGGATGAATGTTCATAGAGTGATGTGTTGTCCACTCTCTGTGGAGTGTAGGGTATGTTCACTATCTGTGGAGAGCAGGGTGGGATGCAATGATGTGTTCACTATCTGTAGCAGAGGAAGCAGAATAATGTGTTCACTTAGTTTTTGAAAAGAGTTGGGGGTTGTGGAGTCTTGTGTCCACATATTATGGAAAATGGTGCGGTCAGATGATGTGTTAACTATTTGTGTAGAGTTGCCCAACAATAGAGAGTGACCAGTTTTATTTATTTATTTCAAAATATTGTCTATTAAATAAAAGCTCTCTGCCAAATACTGCAAACAACAGCAGCAGCAGCAGCTGATGTCATGCTATCTATAGAAATGTCATAGCTCTCATCTAGCATCTATAATCAATCTGCTGGTAGTATTCTTGGCTTAGAAGATCTCCCTTTTAATTTCATTTTGTTCCACTTTGATATATCAACTTTTAGCTGATGAAGGAAAAATACAAAACAGAACCCCTTTCAAATCTACATTTAGTTAGGGTCCTTTTTATAAAGAACAGCAATGACAACTGTTGTGAGATGTTCTTTAATAAAGACAACAATAACAAGTGTTGTTAGACTTCTTTTAATGGAGATGACAATAGCAACAGTTGTTTACATTGTCTTTAGAATAGTGTCTAGCCCATCCATCCAACACCTGGCAGGTGATGTATGAAAGGGTTGCCCATACACTAACACACACACAAATAATAATATCATCCAACAGGAACTAAATATGTCCCCTACATAATAGATTTAATATTACAAACAGATGCAAGGCAATGAGCTAACCGAACCGTTAGCATGACAGACAAAATGCTTAGCAGCATTTCATCCATCTTTATGTTCTAAGTTCAAATTCTGCCTTCCATCCTTTTGAGGTCAAAAGAACAAGTACAAGCTGAGCACTGGGGTCAATGTAATTGACTCCCCCTCCCCTCAAAACTGTTGGCCTTATGACAAAATAAGAAAGGAATATTCCAGACAGATGTGGGTAGTGTGATGTATGTAGATAGGTTACCCATACAATATTTTACATCATCAACTCACTGCTGATAAACCCACACACACACACACACACACACACACACACGTCAGCACTTGCCCATGGTAGTACCAAGCATATCGTTTCACTGAAAACTGTCGAATGGCTGAGAGCAAATATGGCCAAATTATTTTAGTTTCCAATGTTTATCAAGTTGAGAGCATTGTCCACTTGATCAAGGATCTATGCATCAGTTTTCCTGATCATCCCCCGTGTCTGCAGTATATGGTACCAGTACCTTGACTTGAAGTTGCTGAGTTTGTAGTAGTGGCAGCATTTAGCAGCCATGCCTCACACAATAGCACAGAGCCACTGAGTGGTCAGTGACTTCACTGGCCACATCTTTATCTTGTGCGATGCACCATAATTTTTCCACACTTTGGCCAAGTCATTCATTGCTAAGCAACAATCCATATTCTGACCAGGGCAGATTTCCTTGGCGCTGCATCAATCGATGTAGATGTAGACATTCGGGTATTTAGATTTTTTTTTTTTTTTTTACCAGCTGATCACATGGCCATCAACATGAACCACTTGGCATTCAAAGAACCGTATAGCCATTATTTTGGTTATGTTGCTATTCAGGTGTAGACCAACTGTTTCACAGATTTTACACACAACAAAAGATCCTCATGCTCTTTGTGGTTACTAAACAAATTGGTACCATTGGCACATTGCAGTCTACTAATCCATTCTCCACCAAATGGCACACTGCCAACATACCCTCGCAGGACCGGTCTTGTCACTATTTCTCCATATACATTGTACCAGTCCAGCAACAGGATAGAGCCTCGTCTACTAGTTTTTGCCAAACCAGTCCCATTTGTTACCTTTCATACCAACAGCAGTCTGCCATTTATGACGGAGAACTTCATTCTAATCAACCACATAGCCAGCAAAACCAATATTATACACAGTCGATACAGTTAAATACCTTTGTGTAATCAAAGAAACCCATGAACATCTTCAGCAGTTTATCATCTGCTTTCTCTCGGATTCAATGGATGTTCTCTGTCTGGTCAAGTGTTTGCACAGTCATTCCAAATCTGGCTTCTTCCCTAGAAGTTTACATGTCTCTGGTTTGACTGCCTGAGAAATGCTGCAGACTGACATTGTTGCTTATATTGGTTGGAAATGCTTTATTGGCAAATACAGACACTTGTGGCAGACTGGCTTTGCCCCTGTGTCAGAAATTATTATTATTATTATTATTATTATTATTATTATTATTAAGGTGGCGAGCTGGCAGAATCATTAGCACATCGGACAAAATGCTTAGTGGCATTTCATCAGTCCTTACATTCTGAGTTCAAATTCCACCGAGGTCGACTTAGCCTTTCATCCTTTTTGGGGTTCAATAATATAGAAATACTGGGTTTTCAATGTGATTCCTTATCCCTTGCCCCCAAATTTGTTCCCATGTTAGAAACAGTTATTATTCTCTTCTCTCATGACAGATGTCACTGGGTGCAGACAATAGTTTTTAAAGTGTGATGTTATCTCTGTTTTTTGTTTTTTCTTTTGTCTTTCGCTAGGGTTAATCATCTGGACATCATGGACGTTGGTTTTGCATGGAATTCTCCCTGTCTGTCCAAACCATTCTTCCTGAGAACCACCACAGCCATAGTACTTAGACTAACCAATATTATTCTCTTTGACTTCCAACATCTCACTAAATTCTGTGTTTGGACTCTTTGTCAAAACTGTTACCACAAGTGGTATGTACCTCCTTCAGTGCCAGGGCGACGACGATGATGAACGTCACACAATCTTCTCTGTTGGACAGGTCCAATGGAATAGCGACATAGTCATCCTCACTGACTTAATGATTAATACTCATCATTTTAATAATAATAATAATAATAATAATAACAATAATAATAATTTCCTGTGGCTAGACATTTTCTAAAGATAAAACTGTATTAAGATATTGATACTGGGTCGACAGTCCAAGTCAATCCCCAAAAAACATTTGGCACCAAAATAGATGCAGTGAATGATTTGTCTTGTTGCTCTACCAACTGGCAATTCCACCATCCTTAATAATAATAATAATAATAATAAAAGTAGTAGTAGTAGTAGTAGTAGTAGTAGTAATATTGATATTGCATTGTGTTGTCATATATCATAGATTCCCCCACCCCCCTCTCTCTCTCTGATGTGGCTGTTCCATTCAGTATTATGACTGATAGATATATCCACCCAAGTATTGTAACCGGTACTTGTATCACACTAAAGCATCACTAATGATGGTAGTGTCACAATGCGCTGTGACAGGTGCCTGTGTCACACTCTGCTTCTGTGTCCCAGTTCACTTGTCAGGGAATGTTTCTGGAATAAACATCGCGATGAACAGTAAAGGCTCATTGTTTGAACCACAAAACAGTCGCAGTGGTCATTAAGCTTGACCAACAATAATTACAATTGTAGTGGTCACTACCAAAGTCCAATTTTACAGTGGCAGTGGCTATTGACCTGGTCTGACAGTAAAGTTATCAAATGACCTTTCTGTCACTACATTTGTTTCAAGTGTTACACTAGACTTGGTGGCATTAAAATATTCAACGAAATGTGTCAGCTGGCCTGTTTCCCTGGTTTTTCTCTGACTAGCAGCAGTGTCACACAATACTGGCCCAGCTACATGTTACAATATTGTTACTAGTAGCTGCTACATCATACTGTGACTGGCAGCTTTGTCGCACTCTACTGTGACAGCTACATGTCACACTATAGTGCAACAGCTCCCTGAGAATTATGTTAGGGACATGCGTGTCTGTGGAGTACTCAGCCGCTTGCACATCAATTTCACAGGCAGGCTGTTCCATTGATTGGATCAGCTGGAACCCTTGGCATTGTAACCGACAGAGTGACAGTCAAATATAGACTCACCCACACACAATATGCAACACTGGTTTCACTTCTGTCAAATATGTCCTAGAAAGAATGAGAGAGTGGAAAGACTTAACTAAACTTAAAACTGTACCATTGAAGCCATCTTACAGTTTCAAAAATTTAGAACCAATTAGAAAATCCTTAATTCTCTTTCCTTTAATTAGTAAATTAGTACAAAGATTTATAGTTGATATGCATAGCAGATATGTGACTGTCATTATTTTTCTTACTTTTTTTTTTTAAACATGTCCAGAAAATATATTGGTCACATACACACACTATATATATATATATATATATATATATATATATATATATATATATATATATATAGACAGACACACACACACACACATACATACATACATACATACACACACATGCATTCATAATATTCTGGTTTGTCAAGATCCTTAATATGGGGTTATATCTTTCTCCTCCTTCGGGCTTGAAAAAGGACACATCCACACTACCAACACTGACCGCCACCTCTTCCTCACCCCACCCCACGTCACTCGCTACTGGTGACAGTGAAATCTGATGCAAGTGATATTAGAAGTAAATCATTCTGTTGAAATTCTCTTCATTCCTGAAGATCTTTTGCGCATTCTTTGGTTGGCTGCCACCTCCCTCTTCCCCTGCACCCCCCTCTCCTAATAATGAATCTTTTTTTTTGTTTATATATATATATATATATATATATATATATATATAGAATGTGGTTGATTACTGTAAAGCTATTGAATTAAAACCAAGAAAATGCAATGTTTTATTTGCTGATATTAAAATGTTACTTTCTTCATACAACAACACATCCAAGCTGGCAGAATCGTTAGTACGCCAGGCGAAATGCTTAGCAGTATTTTGTCTGCTGCTACATTCCTAGTTCAAATTCTGCTGAGGTCGACTTTGCCTTTCAGGGTTGATAAATTAAGTACCGGTGAAACACTGGGGTCGATGTAACCGACTTGTCCCTTCCCCCTCAAAATTTCAGACCTTGTACCTACAGTAGAAAGGATTATTATTATTATTATTAGCTATTAACAGAAACAGTTTTTGTAACGACTATAATTTGTACATCCAGTGTAACTGGGATATGTTAATTATCAGGTGGTGAGCTAGCAGAATCGTTAGCATGCTGGGTGAAATGCTTAGTGATATTTTGTCTGCTGCTGTGAGGTTCTGAGTTCAAATTCCGCCAAGGTCAACTTTGCCTTTCATCCTTTCAGGGTTGATAAATTAAGTACCAGTGAAATACTGGAGGTTGATGTAATCAACTAGGCCCCTCCCCCAAAATTTCAGGCCCTCTGCCCATAGTAGAAAGCATTATTATTATTAAGGGAGGTGGTTTGGCAGAATCCTTAATGCATCAGAGAAAATGTCTTCTTGACTCTTAATGTTCTGGGTTCCACTCCTGCCCAACTCAACTTTGCCTTCCATCCTTTTGTGTGTGTGTGGTGGGGGCTTATCGATAAAATACAATACCAGTCAAATACTGGGGAGGAAAAGGTTATCGACAAGCCCACACCCCTTCTCTCCAAAATTGCTGGCCTTGTGCCTAGTGTAGAAACCATTATTATTATTAGTTGTAGTAGTAGCAGTAGTAGTAAAGTATTATTATCATCATTAAGGCAGTGAGCTGGCAGAATTGTTAGAGCTTTTTCCGAAAGGCCTTTCATTGTTCCATGGTCAATTAAGTATAATGTACCAGTGATAAACTGGGGAAACGATCTTCATCATTCTTCATCCTCTCGCCAAAATGTCAGGCCTCGTTGTGCCTAATGTAAGAAATCTTTTTTTTTTTTTCAATTTGCTCCCCTCCTCCTTCTCCCAAAGTTTGGCCGACATTTCTTTCCCTCCATCCATCACTCACACGTTTTACAGCATTCACCTGTTGATTAAATTTGCTTCAGTTTTTCTTTTCTTCCGCTGCTTTTTTTTTTTTTTTCATCTATTTAAAAAAAAAAACACACATCATCATGTTTGGGTTTTTGGTGTTTTCTCTGTGTAGGTGGGTTGGTGTGTGTGTGGGGGGACATGTTGGATAAAAGGGTGTGGATGGGGGAGAGACACTGCCCCCCATCGAGGCTGATAATAGCAATCCCCCCTCGAAATACCACCATCCTGTCATCCACCCTTTTCTAGACACAAAAGTATCATCCAATCATAATTCACTCTCCACCCAGTAATAATTGTTACTGTTAATAATAATAATAATAATATTAATAATAATTGCAATACAATTTGTTTTCATAATAATGCACAAAAAAAAAAAGAAAAATCTTATTTATTTTCTCTTGGGTTTCAATTTGTTTTGCCAACCGTACAAATATACATACACACACACACACACACACACACACACACACACACACACATATATATGTATGTATACACAAGCATACACATAAATATGGCCATTCATACATTGTATATTTAAAACGAATCACACATTTAAGACAGGGTTGGTTGGTCACCCGTGGGAATTGAACTTGCTTGCTTCAGATCCCCTTCTGAGGTTCCCCCACCACTCCTACATCCCCACCCCCAATTGATAGGAAATAAAGTTCAAATTCCAAGTTGGTAGATACTTGATCTCCCTTTTCCCCCCCTCACACTTCCCCGCCTTTTTTTCTATTTATTTGATCATGTCTTTTTCTTTTTTTTTTTTAAAGAAAAAATACCTTGTTCCTGTTGCTGCCACATTATATGTATATATATGCTCACATTTTCATTTGTGTGTGTGTACATACGTATATATTATACATTCATATATATCCATACATGTTCTCGTGTGTGTGTGTATATATATATATATATATATATATATATATACACACACATACACACATGTATATATGTATGTGTATATATATAATACATACACACTCACATATGTTCATATATATGTAGACACATACATATACATTGAGTATAACATGTGATGTGACTCTTTAAACTTTGTAGGATGCACTCTTGTTGGCAGGGGGTTCCCCATATCAGGTTATTGTTTACCAACTTTCTTCTATAATTTTGGTAACTGTCTCAATATGGGCCCTGCCAGTTGTCCTACTCAAAAGAAGCCAAATGGGATTACAGGTTACAAATAACGACCCTACTTGTCCCCTTTCTTGTGTGATTTAATCAGGCTTTTTATTTCTTTATTTCATTGTTTTGTTATTAAATCTGATAAAAAAAAATTTTTTCTTTTGTTTATTTTTTTTTCATTTTGAATTTTTCTTTTTCCTGAATCTACACCATTTTTTATTATTATCATTGTGAACTCTCAGAACCTTTATCCTGCCAGACAATGCCTACCAGCGTTTTGTTTGTCTCTATGTTCTGAGGTCATCTTTGCCTTTCATCCTTTCAGGGTTATAAAATAAGTACCAGTTGTGTACTGGGTTGCTGTAATCAACTTTCCCCCTCCCCCTAGATTTCAGGCCTTCTGCCTTTAGCCAAGAGGATTATTATTAGTAGTAGTAATAATAATAGTAGTTGTAGTAGTATTGTCAGCTTCTAAGGTGCTGAGCTGGCACAGTTTTTAGTGCATTGGAAAAGATGCTTAACAACATGCCTTACAGTTCTTTCTGTTCTGAGTTCAAATCCTGCTGAGGTTGACTTTATCTTTCATCATTTCGGGGGTTGAGAAAATAAGTACCACTCACGTACTGGGGTCAATATAATCGACTTACCTATTCTTCTAAAGTTGCTGGCTTTGTGCCAAATTTTTGAAACCATTATTATTATTACCACCATTAACAGTTTGTCATCATTATTATTAAATGTCAACATTTTCATTCTGTGAAATATTCTTTTTCTTCAGAATCTGTATTTCTACATTCTTGAAAGGAAACCAATAATTTTCCATCTTCTAACCAATATTAACTAAACCTTGTTTTGCCATAACATTTTCTGTTTCCTTTATTTGTTCCCTTATTTTAAATTCTCTGTCCCTTGTCTTTCTCTTTCTTGTTAATCTCATGCAACCATCAAGAACGAATGTCAACCCTCTGAAATTCCATTCCTGCTTGAGTTCTTCCTGTAGATGATTTTGTTTGAAAGAAAATGTTGTGCTCTTAGCTTTTGCAGGTCCTCTGTGACTGGCGACTTTGATTTGGTTGTTTTTGGACATCAACTTACTGCAGGAGAAACAGTGTCTTGGAGGACAGAAGGCATAGTGAAATGCTAGGCAGTGTCTGGGAGATGAGATCAGAACCTGAGTGGAGGTAGAACAAGATCCGACTAGTTTCAGAGGATCTCTATGAACCACTGGTGCTGTTGTTTCCTCCATATCAGTGTCTGTGAGGGCCCTTCAGCTCGTCATGAAAAGAACTCTGTGGCTTTAGTTCTCGAACTTCACAACACTGCTACCACTGAACTCAATGCCTCTGGCCACCATTTATAGCACTTAGTTCTTCTGTTCCACACATAGCAACTGATGCTGAGTCAGTCACGTACCAACTGTCTTCAATAAACCTGAAGAGTAGCAAACCGGTTCTGACCAATGGCAGAACCTTCCAGGTACACTTGGACAACCACAGAAGTAGTTCCATGTATTTATTATCCTTACAACTAGCTTACATGTTAAAGACAGGAAACCCCTGTGAAGGGTGGCTGGAAATAGATGAACCTGTCTTATAGATGCTGAACAATACACTTCCTGATAGATATACTAAGACTGAATGGTCATGGCTGGAAGGCCTCATGTCTTGTCTTAATACGAGTGGAATGTTCTTTTTCTAGGACCATTTCACTCATATTATACCCCTGTACTGTCTATTGTTTCAGACCAGATTGACAAGTGATACAGAAACTGTGTAGGCTCTAAATACTTATTTCTAACCCTGAGGCTTGATTTTTACTGGGGCCTGGCATCTTTGCCTCTTCATCTACCCTTGCTAACGTCTATTTTACTCTGAGCTGTTAACCTATCTCAGACCAGGTTGACGTAAGTTTAAAGTTACATCTATTTCTTGATATTCACATTTATTTCATAAAACGTTTCCTAGGAAACTGAGGATGGACTGGATAATGTAAAGGCTGTGGTCGGTGGGACGCAAATAAGTGCATCACTAACCAAGGGAGACAACTGGAGCAAGCTTATAACAGATTGATAAAATGTCGGTTTAGCTGACTTGTTAGATCTAAATTGGAGTAAACACTGGCCGAGGTAGTGTTTTCTTTTTTTTTTTCGACTGTTTTATAAATACTCAACCCTACTCGGTGTTTGATTCCAAAACCATTAACACACTGAAACAACAATTTCACCAAAAATAATCCTAGAGATTAGGGGGTTGTTTTGTTACTTTTTATTTGATGGAAAAATAAATATTGCAATTTCTGAGAAAATATAACAGTGACTTGAAAGAAGGCAATGATAGAAAATAAAACGAAAAAAAAAAATGGATAAATAAATAAATATATAACTTATATACACTCCTTTGTGTGATTACAACAATGTTGTTTATGAGAAAATATTTTCAGCTGTCCGTTATATAAATATTACAGATATTACTAAACTATTGTTGAGAGTTCTGGAAGATGATGATGATGATGACGACGCTTAGTAAATGTTTTTGAAAGAAGAGGCGCTTCCTGTAAAGTTGACATTTAATGAGTGGAGTCGGCTAAAGCCATAAGAAATAACGAGTAAAAATAATTAAGATACAAAGCAGGATGGCTGTAATGCTTAAAATATATTATGGATGTGTTCAGTCTCTGCTATGAATAATGTCTCTTGCCGCATGTCATCTTCTTTAGCAATTTTCACAAAACGTACGCTACACACCAGCGCCAGAGCCTGAAGACCAACGCATACCACAAAGATCATTCTGTTGCCATGCTGGAAGACGTCTTCATGCAACAAGAGTAAAACAATACAAGAAATTAGATTGAGAGGAATACGGAACCAGTTCATGATATTAGTTCTGTGGGTTTCTGGGATGATGTTATTGCGGAGAAAACCCATGGCAGGGAAATATAACCCCACCCCTACTTCAAATATGAGAAAGGACGTGAAAGATAAAGCAGTGTTGGGATGGGTGGGGTTGGTCGATATCACACACAAAATGTTGGCAAATAATGCTATAATGACGGAACTAAGAAGTAAGTTAGTGACTGGGACATTCTTTGAGGAGGCAATCTGGTAGAGGCCTGACCCGATCAGAATGCTTATCATAAAGCTGGAGAAGACAATACCAAGAGAGAATTTCTCTCTGTCCAAAATTGGAGTCCAAAGAAAGATGATAATGTAGATAACACTTTCGTAAGATGATTCAATGGCACCAATGAGGAAAACTTTCTCATGAGTCAAAGTTTTCTTCAGACCCTCAAAACAAAGTTTCTGGAAATTAACTTTATGACCACTATAGTTTTCATTCCAATGAGTGGACATCATGACTCCAGCAAAAATAAGAAATGGAATGGCCAATATATAAGGAGCTACTGGTCCAAGGCCGAACCATTCAGAGAAAATATTTGCAGTTAAACCAGCTAAAATAGCTAAAACTCCATTCCAAAACGATGCTTTTGTGAAAGTAACAGCAATCCACTCCTTGGGGAAGTCATGGGTTTCCGTGTGTTCGTGGATGTACCATGCTTCAAATGCAGAGAACAAAACTGATGTTGCAACACCACCAACCAAGCGGCCCAGCAACAACACAGCATAGTTTCGAGATAATTTCAGCAAACATGATATGGAATAAAGAACTGTAAAGAGAATGCACATTTTTTTGCGACCGAATTGATCAGCAGCGAGGGGAATCCAAGTTCCAAGAAGTACAGTCGATGCAAAACCAAAGACATAAAGGACAGCAATTTGTTCCTCTTGGAATCCATAATAGTTGTAAAGTTTATAGAGATAAGGACCTTGAAGCCAGTCTGCAAACATTGCTGGAAGATATGCAGAGAAGTAACCTCGTTGGAACTTCAAAAATTGTGGATTGTTGCCCAATAAAACATCCTTCTTGAGACGGTAGACCATTATTTGTAAAAGACTGGCCAAACAGGCCAGAACCAGAAATACAGCATATAACACAACCATGATGATGGCAGCAAGGTAAAATAATCAGGAAGAATTCCACAGTCTTGGAGATACAGCAACTGAAAGAAACAAATTTAGTTGTATTTAGCATAATTTCACTTACTTATGATTAGATTTTATTAAATTTTCATTAAATAAAAATAATTTCTGTTTAACAGGTATCACATTGAAAGCTATTAAATTATAAAGTGTTTGTGTTTTTATAATAAACTATTTTACATTTTTTGCCCACAAGAGATTATGTCCGATCTTTAGCATACTGCTCTATGTCTTCTGAAATCATGATCACAGGAAAAATTGTTGATGAGAATTACCAACAAAAACAAAGCTGATAAATATGCACAGGTGTTGCAAATTAAGTTTAATTACCAATAAACATCATCTGTTGTAGATTGTACCTGAGGTTGGTACAACTGACTAATACAGTCCCTCTAAAATGGCTGACCTTACATTATTATCTGAAATCATCATTATCGAAATGCTTAGTGGTGTAGCAAGTCATAAAAGGCGGCAATATGACGTAATGGTCGTTTGCCCAAACAAGCATAATCCCATTGGTTAAAATTACTGCCCATATACGAATTCTAAACTTTGTGAGTGGATTTGGTAGATGGAAGGCTTTGGTTGGCCCGAGACTATAGTAGAAGACACTTGCCCAAGGTGCCACGCAGTGGTACTGAACCTGGAACCATGTGGTTGGTGAGCAAGCTACTTACCACACAGCCACTCCTGCACCTATATCTATTTATTTTTGAAAATTTCATTTTTAATGATGCCAGCTTTGGACACATAAGAGGTGTAATGGTATGAGAGGAAGGCTAACAAAGAAAATAGTCTTCGTGTGTGACAAATGTGTGCAGACAATAGACTTCCTCAAATACTCAGGGGGGACCATTAGAAGTAGAGTTTCTGGTATCTAGGCAACCAATTTAGCAGGGGAGGAGGAAGTACAAAACGTGTAGTTGCTAGAATAAGAACGGGCTGGGCAAAGTTCAGAGAGCTTCAGCCTTTGTTGGTAACTAAGGACCTCTCCCTCAGAGTCAAAGGCAGATTGTATGATGCGTGTGCACATACAGCTATGCTACATGGAAGTGAAATATGGGCTGTGATGACAGAGGACTTGTGAAGGCTTGAAAGAAATGAAAGTAGCATGCTCTGCTGGATGGGCAATGTCAGTGTGCATGCACAACAGAGTGTAAATGATTTAAGAGGAAAACCAGGTATAAGAGGCATCAGGTGTTGTGTGCAAGAGAGAAGACGGCACTAGTTTGGTCATGTGATGTATATGGATGAGGATAGATGTAGAAAGAAGTGCTGAGTTCTAATTGCAAAAAGAACCTGTGAAAGGGGTAAACCCGGGAAGAGTGGTGAGAAGGATCTGTGAATGCTAGGGAAATGACAAGGGATCAGGAGTTGTGGCGATTTGCTGTACTTGAAAAGACTAAGAGTCAAGCTAAGTAAAATCGCCGTCTTCCATACGTTGAGGCTTGTCGTTCTTTTACAGGTGCTGGTGGCACATAATATACACTCGTGCCACTTAAATAGCAACCAGCTCATTCTGTAAAGTGATTGGTGTTAGGAAGGGCATCTCAGCTGGAGAAACAGACAATTGGAATCTGGACAGCTCCCATCAAACCATTCAACCCATGCCAGCATGAAAAACGGACGTTAAACGATGATAATAATGAATAAAACCCAAAATATATAATTTATTTTTTATCTTATATTCGTTTTAGTCATTGGACAGTGGCCATGTTGGGTCACTGACTCCAGTACTTACTTTTAAGACTGATACTCATTCTATTGGTATCTTTTGCCGAACCGCCAAGTTATGGAGACGTAAACAAACCAACACCGGTTGTCCAGCAGTGGTTATGGGACAAACACAAATACATGACAATCTTTCGGCATTAGTAGACATAAAGTTTCAGATAAAAAGGACAGGCTGAAAAAGAGGGTGAATGACGTCATCCACTCAAACCGAAACACTGCCATATATATATATATATATATATATATATATATATATATATATATATATATCGGGCCAGGTTCTGTATACAAAATTCAACTACTACAAGTCATTTGGTCGACCTGAGGCTATAGTAGAAAACACTTGCTGAAAGTGCCACGCAGTGGGATTGAACTCAAGACTACGTGGTGAAAAGCGAGTTTCTTAACCCACAAAACCACGCTTATGACTAAAGGTTATCAAGGTCAGAAGGACTCAAAAGGCTTTGGTTGGCCATGAAAATTATACAAGGGAATTTGAAGATTTATTTCTTGAAATAATGGAGAAATGTGACGTGGCAACAACCATACCTTTCTCGAGGTTGCTGATGAAATTATTATAGTAAAGCAGTTCCCCGAATGGGAACCCAGGGACGAGTCAACCGGAAAAAAAACTATAACGTGACTGCTTGCTCGACTGGTTAGATGTAATAGTCAAACATGTCCGTCAATTGTCACAAACAAAGGGACAGGTTGGTCATGGCCGGTACGCTTGAGCAACGTCGATACGTGACTGAACAAGAATAACATCATAGCATTTAGAAAGCAGCAACTGATTAGGTAGATAGAAAGTTGATAGAGAGGGTGTGTGTGCTCACGGGCAATAAGGGCGGATGTCTGGAATAGTTTGCCCTTCCAGACCTCCGCTGCAAGAAGTCCACAAAACAACGGTTGACAGGAGATACGAACTCGCATTCAATACTCTGTGAGGCTCCCCACCTTATCGACCATGTCAATGTCACAACAACAACACTATAAAGACACCAGCTGTTTATATATATATATATCGAGTTTATATATATAACATATTTTTTTGATATATATATATATATATAGTGAGCTTGTATATATACATATATAATTTATATATTGTGAGCTTATATATATATATATATATATATATATATATATATATATATATATATATATATATATATATATACATACACACACACACACACAATCGCTTTGACGTCCACTTTCTTATGCTTGCATGGATCAGATTTATAATGTAATTAGTCGTGCATTGAACCATGTACTCTAAACAATAATGAAAAGATTATACTGTATTATATATATATATATATATATATATATATATATATATATAATGAAAAAGATTATACGTTATTATATGGGAGCACGGGGGGAGGGCTGAAAAGTTCCTGGCTTTAAGGATTTCACAAAAGGCGTAGTCGGAATCCCAACCTTCCGAGTTCTTTTACAGGGTTTAGAAAATATGCCCTAAGTGTATGAATCTGAGAGGAGAATATCATGAAATAAAATCATAATTAACTGATCCCCCCCCCCCTGTATTTTCTTTTATGCAAAGCCAGGAACTTTTCAATACCCCCCACCTCGTGTGTGAGGGGGGATCGATAGATAGACAGGCAGGTAGATGTGTAGGAGAGAGTTTACAAACAAGAGGGAAAGTACTCAATACATAAAATAGAGTGTAAATATTGCAGTGCTGAGCAACAACACACAACAATGTGTGTATATATATATGTAAGTATATTTGTGTATGTATGTATGTTGTAATATGTGTACGTGCATGTAAGCATATTATATATATATATATATATATATATATATATATATATATATATATACCAGTACTTTCACAGGATTTTGTTATCCCTTAATGAGGTTTGTAACCTTTATTTGTATATATATATATATATATATATATAATTGATATGTCTTTATGTGCGTTATGAGTATGTATTTCTCCCTGTATGCATGTATGTACGTATCCGTTTTGTATATGTATGTGTGTATATATATATATATATATATATATATATATATATATATATAATTGATATATGTTACCTTGTAAGTGAGAAATAGTTTCTTCTGCCTTTCTCTGGCTGTGTCTCTGTAAATAATAATAATTCTGTGATGTTTTCCTGTCACATCAGTGAACTTGGAGATTCGCTTCCCTCCAGTTTCCAATATTTTGCAAGTTAGCAATATACAACACAATCAGTTCTGTCTCTCTTACCACACATGTTGATGACATTCACAGATATTACACACCATCGTTATATACATATTATATATATACACCCTCCACCAAAAAATCTCACACTTCCCATTTACACATTCTTCCTCTCTATCTCTCTCTCTCTACCACCACGTCTTCATATGTAGATAACCAGACTACACCCTCCCTTCTTTCAATGTATCTATCTAATTATCGTTTAATTTCTCTCTGACTATCACTTTCTCGCTTTCTCTTTCTTTCTATCATATTCCTCCCCTTCTTTACATCTCGTTTTCTTAACGTTTAAAACTCTCGTACAAACGAGTTTAATGATTTTTTTTTGCCCTGAAACACGCCCGGTTTTTGTTGTTTATTTAAAAGAAACAAACATTTCTTTGTGTACACAGGAGTTGTGTACATTCTGTCTATTCTTTTACATATCGGTTTTACTTTACGATCGGTACCTCTATCTATCTATCTATCTATCTATCTGGGTTTTGTAGATTTTTTACATCAAGTTTTACTTACGATCGATACCTCTATATAGATATTTGCAATTGGTAATCGAATTTATTAACTCATTTCATAAATGAATTTATCATTAATAATAACGCATGACCCTGATTTTAAACGTTACCGATTTGCACGGTACATTGTTGGATCAGTTGTGTAAAACGAGGGACAATTCAACGCACACGTCGTCTTCATCATCATCATTTTACATGCACTTCCTCTGCTCACATAAAAGTCATCGCGGTGTGAGTTACTTCATATTTGCAACCACTCACTTTATAGACTAACCAAAGGACACCATTTTGCCTGCAGGTTTAATTTTTCGCATGGTTTCTACAGGTAGCTGCCCTTCCTGATACCAATCGCTTTACAGAATGGAGTGGGTACATTTTATCGTAACACCTGCACAAGAGAGGTTTCAAATCCGAAGCAGGACACAGCAAATGAATCTTCTTTAGTCTACACTATTGACAGATAGATTCTCCTTCACCAGCCCCTGGCATTATAGACAGATGTAAATATATATTAGGGAGAATATACGAAAAAACAACAACAGACGAGGACAGGTGGTGTAAATAACAAAAGGATGTATTAGTATGACGCTCGGGAATACGGAAAGTCTTTGACGTTTCGAGCTACGCTCTTCAACAGAAAGAATACGGAGACAAGGAGAAAAACACGGAGAAAAAAAATTGAATAGTGTCCAGTCAACGGTCAATCATAATCAACATATATATATAATGATGATGATCCAGTCCATATTGTAAACTGGTTGGCATTTGGAAGGGCATCCAGCTATAAAAGCCATGCCAAAACACAAAGAAGTATGATGCAGGCTTCTGCCTGGCCAGCTTCTGTCAAACCGTCCAACCCATGCCAGCATGGAAGGAGGACGTTAAACAATGATAATGAAAACATTTGCAACCATGTGACTTTGGGTTCAGTCCCATAGTAGAGCACATTTGGCATTACTCTACACTATACCCTTGGGTCAACCAATACCTTGATTGCGATTTTGTTTGAAGGAAACTCTCTGAAATCCCATCATAGCCATTATTTCAATGTCCACTGAAGGCAACAAAGCTGGCAGAATTGTTAGCACATTGGACAAAAGGCTTACTGACATTTTGTCCATCTTCGTGTTCTGAGCTCAAATTCTGCCAAGGTCAACTTTGCCTTTCATCCTTTTAGGGTCAGTGAAGTACTGGGATCCATGTAATTGACTCCCTTCACCCAGAATTTCAGGCCTTGTACAGAAAAGATTATTTTAACATCCACTTTTCCATGCTCACAGCCATACCCACATTTAGCCACATATGTGTGCGTGTGTGTATTGTGTATGTGCATGTGTGTGTGTCTGTCTGTCTGCTTGTCAGTATGTACATTTATGTGTATGTTGAATGTATGTGGAGAGGGTGACTATGAATGCAATATAAGAGAAATGAGAAGGGATCAAGGCTTTTGGATTTATGTTATGCAAATGAGTAAATATTTGCATTCATAACTTTAGAAGACCAACCAACCATTTTATCTCCTACCAATAAAACAAACCTGCAATCCAAATAGACTTTATAGTCACCAGGAAACAGTATAAACAGATAGTTGTGAATACTAAGTGTTTCCCCAGATAAGAATGCACTACTCGACATAGACAAGTGGTTAGAGATGCCAGAGAAAGAACTGGTTGGGAACTGAAAGAACAGTTTGATAAACACCGGATGAGAGAGCTTCTTGGTGACATATGGGACAAAGAAGAGAAAGAAATAGAGACTCGTAGCACAGAAGACAACTGGGAGGTTTTGCAGGCCACAGACAAGATCTGCTGTTGAGACCAAGCACATGATAAACGTGGAGAGGAAAAATACTGTAGACAGAGACATAAAAGATAAAAAATTAAAAAATACGGCCATAGACCAAAAAAGAGGACAGCAAAGACCCAATATCAAGTAACTAGAATAGAAGGTAGATGTTAGTTTTGATTAGTGCAGAAAGAAGCAGAAAGCAAGAGGTTTATTGATGTTCTATGATGAAAGGAGTAGAGTTAAGAGGGGCTCAGGATTGCAAAAACATTATATTGGGGTGATTCAGAGATAGCTGGGGTAAAAGTGTGTTTGGAATGACAGTGGCACACTTACCCTCAGTGAGGCTAAACAGAAAGAAGTTTGGAAATGTTATTGAGAGAAGTTATAATAAAAAGAAATAGAACGAGGGACATAGCTTATGGATCGTTAGTGTATTTCGTTTTATCCATGATGGTTTTTTTATAGATTACATCTTCTAATTCTATTTCGGGATTAATTGTACTCTGAAATAGAAAATGGATGGAATCTTGTCCAGTGCGTCACACTATATTTAAAGATAAATGAGTGAGATCTAGCAGATATTTTTAGTAGGTCGAGGGACCATGCTGAAGATATTACACTGGTAGTAGATGCGTTTGTCCATTGTACAGTTATAAAATTGATTCCGAATCATTTTAATAGTAAACAATTTGAATAAAATTAGGTTGTTAGTAAATTATATATCTTACTTTCTCGTTAATCGTTGCTGAAAATTATTATTATTATTATTATTATTGATATTGATATTTATTGTTTAAACAAAAGCAATGCAATTTCAACGAAGATTAAAATTCAAATTACGTTTCGTCAAGTCAGTGTTTATTTTTATATGTAACCGGAAGTTGCATGTTGCCGATATTTCAACATGGCAGTGTTAGAGAAAACTCCTCAAGAATGTCGATTACCACAGAAGAAATACTTCCGACAGCGGGCTCATTCCAATCCAATCGCTGACCATACGTTTGACTAGTGAGTCTTGACCATTTTGACTTTGTCTCTACTTGTATTTGTGTTTATGTGCCTGTATACATATACATGTGTATATTTTTTTAATGAAAATAAATTCTGTTTGTTACTATTTGCAATAATTCAGTGAAAAGGAATATATCTTACAAAAAGAAAAAAAACGAGAGAAGAAAGAAAAACAAGAAGAAAAATACCAGTGCAACACCAAGTGCTTCATTTGGTCGTACACCACAAGGTTCAACGCAACCTACTGAAGCACGCTTACACGCTCGCAGCATTACCACAGGTGATGGCGAGGCTATGGCGTTGGAACAGCCAAGCACCCTCACGGGTATCACTTGCTGCTTCGTTAAGACGAGCCGCCAACGATGAAAAGAACTTCGCCGTTAGTGACCCAGCCTCTTTTCAAACGTCTCAAACGGAGATAGTTCACTGACAAGTCCTGATACTTAAAGATTGTGTTCTGTTCGGCCATGGAAGCAGTGACCGTTCCATTTACTGCAGTATCCAGGATGTGAGAGGGAGCAAAGGAATCACAGACTGACATCCCAGCTGCTGGTATGGGTTGGAAGGTTCAACAGGAACTGGTAAGGCTGGGGGCTGCATCAGGTACCATTGTCTGTCCTGGCATGGTTTCTACGGCTCAATGCCCTTCCTAACATCAACCACTACAAGAATGAAATGGGTGCTTTTTATGTAGCACCAGTATCTGCTGTGGTGGATAGGTCTTCTTTTGTACAGCAAGGTGCCAGATATCTCAGTGCTTTGTCATTTCCTTCATAAGGATCTGAGTCGCCCTTCATTACTTTGTTCCATGTCTTCCTGGGTCTCCTTCTTCCATGAGTTCCATCTATTTTAAGTGTTTGACCCTTCTGTATGTAGCTGTCTATATCCATATGTATCACATAACCAAACCAGCGCAGTCCTTTCTCTTGCACATTGCATCTAAATCCTCATATGCACAATGCTTCTCTTAATACACTAGTGCTCTGTTGCACATGTACACAGACATTGTACATCCAGTAAAACATACTTACTTCATTCCTCTCTAGTGTTCAGTGATAATGGACTGAACTGAACCGTAACTAATCTGCACATCTTCTGATAACTCATGGATGGTGATTCAAAGATTTCTCCTCATGGCTGCTTCCACATCTACAGTGTTTTTCTCAGCTGTTGCAGGTCTCCCAGAACGTTTGTCAATATCAACATTTTTTCGACCATTTTGGAAACATCTGAACCACTCGTACACTGGTGTGGGCCTCATACATTCCTCTCCATATACTTTCTGCAACTTTGTTTAGGCTTCTGAGCAGGTATCACCATGACAACTTTCTCTGTCATGGTCAATGCACAGCAGAGTTCAAGGTCAGTCTGTGCCAAGCGGCTTTAGTCTGCGTGCTTTAGCTTCGTTACTGTGGTAAAAGTCTGGATAATTATTGATCTGATCATGTATATATGCTTCCCATTTACTCTGCCCTCAATTCCTAGTGGAGTCATGTGAGATAGAGTTCTGAGGCACCTCCTTCATAGGATCCTGTCAGAAGCAACCGTCATTACCTTTTTGTGTTGGATTCCCAAGTGTGGCCAACTGAGATTATGGATATTATACAATCCTCTTCTCCTTGGTCTACTCCTTGGTTTCTTGTTGGCTCAGCTTGAAGAATTCTTCTTGCAATTCTTTCCTGATATGTTGTGTATGGGAGTTTGTGAATGAAATGAATCAGCAAGTAGAAAGATCTAAGGAATGGTAATTGCTCATATTTTGGGGAGGGGATAAAGAAATATACAAAAACTCAAAAGCTAAAGTAGTGAGATGAAATATATACAGTGATGGGTATGTGAACATGAATTAGAATTATACTGAGACCAAAGTTCATTATGGTTTCATATTTAGGTGTGTTCTGTATTTTTTGGTAAATAAATTTTCTTTATTTCAACGTTCTTGTACAGAAATTGTTTCATTGTACTGGTAGATGGGGAAGACTGAAGTTTGGTTGGATATTACCTGCACATCTCTCTATATATTCACTCAAAGGGATCTGTTTTTACTGTGGGAAACGGATCTGTTCCTTAAGTAGTGTGTGGTTCTCCGTCTAAGTGCCATACTTGACAAGTATGGCACACGGCTAAATATGAACACATAATCAAATAAACAAACAGATCATCAAAATCTTAAAGCTACAAGATAATGCAAGATTAATTCAAAATAATGTGAATAAATAAGCATTACATTTGACAGAGTAATCTGGATGCTAAAAGGGTTAAATTATTTTAATTGAATGTTTTTTTTTTTGCTTTTGTTTCTATTTTCAGCCCTCCAAATCCTTCTTGTATGAAATGGTCTGAATATTATCCTGAATTTTTCAGTGGAAATTCATCATTATGTATCCCAAAAATTGAATTTGCAGATATTGGTTGTGGCTATGGAGGTCTTTTAGGTGAGAAAGAGTTAAACGTTTTTAAAAACACCAACTACAGTTTGGTTATGTGAATCATCATCATCATCATCATTTAATATCCTTGTTGGTACTGGTACCATGTAAAAAGCACCTAATATACTCTGTAAAGTGGTTGGTGTTAGGAAGGACATCCAACCATTGGAAAACTACCCCTAATGAAGTCCTCCCAACCCATGCAAGTGTGGGAAAGTGGACATTAAAATGATGATGATATACATACATGCATGCACACACATGCATACATACATATATACTTACATGTTTACATACATACCTGCATGCAATGCATACACACATCCATGTATGCATCCATCCATGTATTTGTGTGTATTAATTGTTTAGCTATTATAGTGACGTATTGATAATGTTATTTCTTTTTTTTTTTTTTGCAGTGTCCTTGTCACCATTGTTCCCTGATAAACTGATGCTAGGAATTGAGATCCGTGTGAAAGTGTCGGATTTTGTGAAGGAACGAATCAAAGCATTGCGTACCATGAATCCTGGAATGTACCAGAACATTGCTTGTATTAGATCCAATGCCATGAAATATCTTCCCAATTTTTTTGAAAAAGGACAGGTTTGTAGTTAAGACTGTTTTCCACTGTGCTGCCTCGTTGAAAAATACATCCATTACTCACTGTAAATCCCTATCATCATCATCATCATCATCATCATTTAACATCCATGTTTCATACTGACAAGGGTTGGATAGTTTGACAGGATCTTCGGGGTCCAGGGACTGCATCGTACTCCATTGTCTACTTGGGTATGGTTTCTTTGGCTGGATGTCTTTCCTTCAGGCCAACCACTCTATAACCTGTGCTGGGTACTTTTTTCATGCCACTGGCTCAAATGAGGTCACCATGCAGCTTGGAAGGCTAAGATCCCCTTCAGCTGAGTTGGATCACAATAAAGAGGGAGGCAGCCTTTATGCAAGGAGATAAGGGATTAAAGCAATGGTTCTCATCTGGGGTCTGTATGATCCTTGGGGGTCCATACAAGGTTTTGTTGTTAACATTTATGAGCAAGAAATTGGTTGTTTCTACAATACAAAAAATTTCGTAACATTTTTAAAAATATAATTCCTCATAATATGGCGTAGTGGTTAAGAGTGTGAGCCAGGATTCAGTCTGATTTGGCGTGGTTTTCCACAGATGGTTGCCCGTCCTAACGCCAGCCACTCCGAGAGTGTAATAGGTGCTTTTATGTGCCACTAGCATGGGTGCCATTTGCGTGACACGGGTATCTGCCATGATTTTGCTCGGCTTGATGGGTCTTCTCGAGCACAACATAATGCCAAAGGTCTTTGTCCCCATGAGGCCCAACATGCGAAAGGAACTCAGCCACTTTGCCTCCATGCAGCCCAGGAGCTCGGCCACTTTGGCTCCTTGAGGCCCTTGTGCTTCAAAGGCACTCAGCTATGGTGGTACTGAAGTACTAAAGAGCAGCAGGGTACTCTAAAACCACATGGTGAAGGACCATGACAAGGAAAGGAGACAAGAAGGGTGGAGAAGCTAGAATGAGACCAGAACAGTGGCAGGAAACAGCTGGTTGGAGGGATCACGTTGCGGTTCCTCCACATCTCATTTCTAAAACGTTCATTCTGAGACATTTGTAATGAAACACGTAGCATGGAATGAAAAATTTAGACTTTACTTAGCATCACTGTTTCTTTCTATTTCAGCTGACCAAGATGTTTTTCCTGTTCCCAGACCCACATTTCAAAAAGACCAAACATAAATGGCGCATCATCAGTACCACACTTCTAGCAGAATATGCCTATGTCCTCCAACCACAAGTGAGTTGATGTCTTTCATTCCATCTCCAGAATTATGGTAGTTAGGATGCAACACATGCAGTTAAGAACTGTTTAGCAAAACCATTATTCTTTTATTCTTTTACTTGTTTCAGTCATTTGAATATGGCCATGCTGGAGCACCACCTTTAGTTTACCATTATCTTTTATCTTTTTTTTGTTGAATGACTTGACCTCAGTATTTATTTAGTTTTATTTTTTCTTAAGACTGCTCTGGTACTTATTCTGTTGGTCACTTTTGCTAAACTGCTAAGTTACAGGGATGTAAACACACCAACACTGGTTGTCAAGCAGTAGTGGAAGATAAATACAGACACACATTTACATATATATATATATGCACACACATAAATACACGACAGGCTTCTTTCAGTTTCCAAATCCACTCACAAGGTTTTGGTTGGCTCCAAGGCTATAGTAGAAGACACTCGCCAAAGGTGCCACTCAGTGGGACTGAACCTGGGACCATATAGTTGGGAAGCAAAGTTCTTGTTGCACAGCTATGCCTGCCACCTGTACTACTTTTAATAAACGGAGGTCATCTCTCTTTTGGGGTGTATCTGGGTAAATAGATTATATTTTTTGACAGTATTTGGGAACACAGAGATAAATATTTAACTGAGCTATGCTGGAATCAATCAAAAAAATGTTATTTTGCTGCAGTATATTCAACCAAGAGACAAAATATAGAACAAATTGCACAATTCCTATTCCATGCTAACATAGAATTGTTAATGATGATTATTATAATCTAAATTGGCCCCTTTTTGTGTCTTTTTATAGGGGCTGGTCTATACAATCACAGATGTGAAAGAGGTCCATGAATGGATGGTACAACATTTTGAAAATTTCCCCTTATTTGAAAGAGTCCTGGATCATGACCTTGTGAGTATCATTTTACTTGATTTTGTTATATTCAACAGAATTGTTTAAACTGTTCAGGATGTCTGAGTTCTCAACCTATTGTCTTTCTCTTTTGATCTTTTTTCGTTTCAGCAAAGTGATGTTGTTATTGAGAAACTTTATGAAAGTACGGAGGAAGGTCAGAAGGTTACACGAAATAAAGGAGAAAAATTCCTGGCTGTGTTTAGACGAATTAATGACCCTTACGTTAGTAAAAGGTGACATTAAAACTATATTTTTGACTTCTTTTTGATTTTCTGTGAATCAACACATGCATGTATGTTGTGGAAGACTTTACATTTAGATTTTTCTCTGACTTAGGATTATGGAAATCACTTGGAATGGTTACTCTTTTTCATGTACCATTCCTACAGATGTTAGTTATCAGAGACCTCTATCTTGTACTTGTCCCTTCAACAACTTACCACATTATTCGGTCAGTCTCTTTTCATAGCCAGCTGATTAGACTACTCAGCCTCTCTATAAGTTGGTCCCATTATAGCCAGCTGGAAAGGCCATCCTCTCTCTCTCTCTAGTTGATCAGGCTGCCTAACATATACTCTCTCATTTTCCATACTCATGGTCAGTCTCTATAGCCAGCTGATGAGGCCATCCTCTCTCTTCTCTCTTGCTCCTGTTTATAGGGCTGCCCACTCTGTTCTCTTTCTTTATCTCTCTATGACCAGTTACTAAGGCCAAACTGTCTCTTCTTTCTCTCTCCCTCTTGCTCCAGCTGATAGGATTGCCCAGGCTCTTCTCTCTCTTTCTCTCCACACTCTAAGCCAGTCTCCATAGCCAATGCTCTCTCTTCCCTTCTTTCTCTCCCTCTTGCTCCAGCTGATAGGATTGCCCAGGCTCTTCTCTCTCTTTCTCTCCACACTCTAAGCCAGTCTCCATAGCCAGCCTTCTTTCTCTCTAGCCAGGCTGATAAGGCCATTGTGTATCTCGGTCTTTCCTGGCTTCTTCCATTCACTTCTCCACGTTTCACTATGCATTCAAGACTTCTCGTATTCTATTTTGAGTTTTACTTCCTCCTCCTGATCCCCATGGAACATCAGACAACATTCATTATTTCTGTAGCAGTTTGAAATATGAAGGTAAGGTTTCTAGCTTTCCATTCCACCCTTCCTCATTTCTCAACACAACTGTGGGATCAGTTATGCCAGACACCAACCAAAAATTTCACTGTCAAGGTTGGGGTGGGATCTATAGCATTGGATAGTGACCTTGTCTTTGTTTTGGTTCTCTGCATGCAAGGTTCAAATCTTACTGAGGTCGACCTTGTTTACATATGATGATATGTATAAAAGTGGTGCCCCAGCATGGCCGCAGTCAAATGACTGAAACAAGTAAAAGAAAAAAGAAATATATGTATACAATAGGTGCAAGGAGTATTTGAGGGCACTTAATAATCCATATATTCCTCACTTCAAACCAACTAAAGGGTTTTTATTTCTTTCAGATGCCCCATGGCAGATACAATGCTAACGCAAGAAATGAAAAGACATGCAGTCATTGTTGCCATATGTGCAGAACGCAGCGATTTAGAAATTGCCAACTTTCTAAATGTTGCAAGATCCTTTGTTCACAAAGTTCGGACGGAACTGGAAGCTTCCGGTGGGAATGTTTCAATTGTATCAAAGAGAAAAAAACATTCTAAACGTTCGGACGCTATAAGGACACCGCAGTTCATCCAACGGGTTCAACACATTGTCAGTGATAATCCCGAAAAATCATTGAGGGCCGTTGCTAAAGAACTTGAGGTGTCAGAGTGGACTGTCAGAACTGTGGTGCATGAGGACATTTAGTACCATTCGTAGGTGTTGTGTAAAACCAATTCATGTCTGCAAAGATATTTGATCTGTGCCAAACAATTACTGGGAAAAGTTTTAAAAAGTCTTCAGGAACACAGCATGTTATGGTTTTCTTCTGATGAGAAAATCTTTGACCAAGGCCCAACAGGAGAAATGATAGATGGTTATCACTCTGAAGGACGTCAGTGATGCACATTAGGTTCCCAGCAACTGGAATGGTTTTAGGAGTGGTGAATAACAAAGGCCATGGCATGCCACCTCACATCTTTCCACACGGTTTTAGAATGAATGCTGCTGGATGTGTTGAGGTGCTGCAGACAGGTGTTAAACCCTGGATGGATGAAGGACACAGCAGAAGGCTGTATGTGTTCCAACAAAGTTCAGCACTTTTGCACAAAGTCCTCTCAACCCAAGAATGGATATCATACAATCATGTACCATTGAACCTGTGACCACCTAACTTGACAGATTTAAATCCCATGGATTACTACGTTTGGAGAGTTGTTGAAAGGGAGAATAATTACTGCAATTTCACTGAAGGCCACCATGTTCCAGGTGATGGTGTCTGAAATGAAATACAAACCATTTAATGCATGTCAACGATTCTGGTCCCCCATCGAAGCTGAAGGCAACTCACAACACGCGTTTCCAATCATTACTGGAAAAAACTTCCAGCCATTTTGATACCAAACCCACCTTGGACTGCCCTTGGTTCTATGGTACCTAATTGAGTAGATCTACAATTAAAGGGACTCCAGCCATAACCACCCATCTTAGTTTTTCCTCCTCCAGAAACCGTGCCTGGGTCCACTGTTTCCATCTGTGTGTGGAGCAAAAGTGAAGTTATCTGTACTGATTTTTGAGTGACAGTTGACTTGAAGAAATCAGAATCCATCGTAGCCGAGATTTCAGTAGAATTTCATCCTCATCACCATTTAATGTCTTGTTTTAAAAGCGATCTAAATTAAAACCTTCCATCAAAATTTTTATGTTAATTTATGTTCCAAATACCAGCTTAATAACGACAAAGTTGTTTTACTAAATTCTTCATGATTTTCAAAATTAATTAAAACAAATGCAGAGAAATTTCAATAGAAATATGGTAACAAAAGGGTTCGAAGGGACACTTGTATTGGTATCTCTTTCATTGGTGAGAAATATTCAACAGCCACACTCTCACCTTCACATCAACAGTAAAGTCAGTGAAAGACAAAAATAAGCAACAAAGTCTAAATTATTGTTTTTTATTTATTCTTTTTCTTTCACAAATTCACAAATTATTTTGGTTCTCTTAGAGAGAGAGAGAGAGAGATAGATAGAATGAGAGAATATTTACAGAATCACCAGCACACAAGGGAACTGGTTGAAATGATGTGCATCAACCCTCTTTAAAAGAGGGTTTCTATTTACATACATGATGTACGAATCATTTTGAAGGTGGCTACTGGGACGTTACTTCACACACCTGCATAATCTTCCAGCTTCATTAAAAAAAAATTTTTTTAGGTTTTTTTTTTTGTTCAGGCCCTATTACGAACCAAAAATATATAAATAAAACAAAAACAAAGAATTAGGGAGCAAGTTTAATCTCTTTAAGGTTGCAAGGTAGTAGTGCTAGGTTAAACACGAGATTAAATCTATTGAGCAATGACAACTAGTCCCTAATTGTGATTGGTAGGGTGTGAGATAGTAGTAGTAGTTCACGTGGTGGCAATGTGGACCTTGGTGTATAAAACCTACTGTTAAGTACAACACATCTACAGTGTGTTAATAATAATCATAACATATACTAGTGATCTCTATATTTGCTGAACTGAAAAACATTTTCATTAAGGTCATGTCATTTTTATTGTGTGGATAACCATTTCTCTTTGAGCTAACAACTGCTTGATTTTTTTTAAATCTGAGAAGTTGATCTGCCATTAATTTGGGACTGTCCCTAGCTCTACATGTCCATGGACGACTGATCACATAATTATAATTTAAAGTTATATTATCTTCTGCTGAGGATTGTTAATAAATGATAAATAAAGTGGGTTTAAAGATGGTGCTAAGCTGAAGATATCCATGAAACCTTTAGATATCAAATGTTAGAGAGAAATAAGTTATATATCAGAGCATTAAAAGAAGAAAAAAAAATCAACATACCATTTAATATGATAAAATCTAAAAATGACTTCATCTTGTTCTAAGTTCTTTCATTCAACTAAAAACTGCTCAGAAAGAAGTCAACAGTTTGAGAAAAGGGATGGGAATAGGGTACATATTACCTGAAATTGTTACGGATTGTTTAAATTTGAGGAGAAATATTTCTGGATTAATAGAAGCACCATTGCAGTAAATATTCCTTGTTTAGCATCCAACTCAAACTAGCATGTACTGAGAGAGACAGGTAAAAGACTATGTATAACATAGAAATATTCTTTTCTATAAGAGAAAAATACACAGTACATACCAGCCTAGAACCATCTGAAAACAAATCCAAATGGTATAAAAACTTCCCAAAATACTGCACTTACTTGAATATACACAATGGCACTTCCAAAGACTCATTTGTTGATTAAGGAACAGGACAGATCTTGTTGAGACATTTCTTTTGCACTTCATCAAAGAGACACTTGAAGCAGATTAGGCATCAAGTATTTGTGACAAATTTCTAGTTCAAAACGAGTGACTTGTAAGGTTTTTTATAGCTATTCTAATTTAGATGATTTCCATTAAGAGACAACAATAAATATGTTAAGGACACTCACTGGTTGTTAAAAGAAAAAAACTAAGTGAAGCAATGTAATACAGACGGCTATATAAACAATAATGATGATAAGAATTAAACAACAGAACCGAGTGAGTGGTGGAATGTCTAGAAAATTACCAAACACAAGTCATATTCTGTAGATAATTACTTCTAACTATGAAATAATGCTTTGAAGAATTGTGAAAAAAGTTCTTTGGGGAAAAAAAAAATTTTCAAAACATGGAAGCTTTGAGTTCTTTTTTTTTTTATAAGAAAAGAATCAACTGAAATGGTTTTTTTTTTTTAAGAAGAAAAAAAAAATCAGTTATCTTGAGGAGGGGAAAATGATTAGTTAGGTTAGCTGTTATGAAATAGATATAATATAAAGTGTAAATCTTAACACAGAAAACATTGATTTGATGAGTAAAAACTTAGTAAAATACACTGAAAGTAAGGTTCTAAATTAAAAAGAAAGTGAAAGTGGAGAGAAATAACTATTACACAAGGTTAAATATTTGTATATACATGGCAAAAGTTGAAGCTAACCTTTTAATAAAAGATGCTATGAAATAACATACAGCATAAAAAAGTGAAATGACAAATGTATGAATGAAGAAGTCAAAACTGGGCAACAAACAAATAGAGCAGGGAAAAAAAGAAAATGAAAACTGCTTAAATTTATTTTAGATTAAAATGGGAGAGAAAATTGCCTGATTAATTGAAATTTTATTTTAAGCTTCTTAGAGAGTTACTACTCTATTGGGGATGAAACGGGGAGGGGTGGGTCCTAATTAGTTATCCTGCTACAAATAGGAGAGATGTGTAGTGCAATGTCGAGGTACGATGTAGGAGACCGTTGGTTGAAGATCTGGAGGCGCTAAGTTCTTCCAAAGCTGTTCTACTCTCATGAAGGGCACTTAGATTTTTATGAAGTCCATTGATGGACATGCTAAAAATAAAATGTAATGGTCCAGTGCACATGCACACATTAACACATACAAGCACACACACACACACATCATTTCAGAAATGTTACTGTCCCATGTCAGAGTACCCAGGATGAGCAGCTAGATACAGGTAAGATACTATAGAGTCAACTTTATACAAAGGTGTTTAATTACATAACTGGAAGGATGTGTATTCTCATTAGTTGGGCCCTTTGCAACTGGAATGTAGTAGAAGCAGAGCCGTTTATTGTCCCATTCCCTACAACCATAGATGAAAGATTAACGGTGATGGAGAAGATGAGAGGAGAAGTGTGGTAATAATTGTGCTGCTAAAATTCTTTCTTTTTTTCTTTTTTTTTCTTCCATATTTAGATACTGATTCTTTTGCTTTCAGTTCTAATTCTATTAGATTTCCGTGTTGTGAATTTTGCTTCTCTACACTGCTGACAAACAAAAGTTTCAGGAATATTGGATTTTCGAATTTTCGCACAAGATAGGTGGATCCATGTTGAACATTCTGAACATTCAATCATTGGTCTTCCGGCATAGGGTTTAAGACAATGGCAGGTTATTAAATCCCAAGATTCATCATCTGGAAAAAAAGAAAGAAAAAAAAAAAAATCAATGGTCAAACTTTAAAATTAACCTGACAAAGAAAAGACATTATTTTATGTAGTAAATAAAATTATTAGTTTCAAATTTGGGGTGGGGCTAGGTAGATTATATTGACCCTGAAAGGATTGAAGGCAAAGTCAATCTTGGTGGAATTTGAACTCAGAATGTGAAGATGCTGCTGAACATTTTCCTGGTATGCTAATGATTCTGTCAGCTTGCCACAGGTGAAAATGAAATGATTGTTAGATAAAAACAACAAATATTAGAAATAAAAGCTTCTATGTTCTCTATTCTACATCTCCATATATGTGCGGGTGTGTTAAACCTTATTATCTAACCTATTTAGTTTCACACCCTGGGATCACCAGTCAATATATCTAATAATAAAGTTAGGACTGGGAAAATTGTAATCTGTCAAGCGGTATTTCCACACTGCAGTCATTGAATGTGAACAATAGTAACCGTGACCTACCAAATGTTAAGGAGAGAAAGAGAGCTTAGATGAGGTGGTGTGTGTGTGTGTCAGAAATGACTTGATATAGTTTGGTTAGGACTAAGAGAAATAAAACTGCAATTAAAAGTCATTCTATAAAAATATAAATAATTATGTTGCCAAGAGAATTACTAATGGGCAATTTCAAAGTAAACTTGATTCAATTTCCCTTTGTTGAGAGCAAAATTACACAGGTGTTAGTGTCTTCAATTGATATAGTAAGTTGCTAGTGGCGCCTTTAGAAATATTCACTACTGGCACAAAAGCACACACACACACATTTTTATGCAAAAATGTCAATTGTCCAGTATATGTCTGAATTAGAAAATGTATCATCTGTTAAAATTATGCATTGGTAAACTACACTATTTCATCAAAGCTAAAGGAATCTTGTACTTGACTTGTGACAACTACACAAGACCTTTAAGGAAGACAAAAAACACCCTTTTTTCTAACATATAAAATTACATGCACACACATCAATTTAAAATGTGTTTCTCACTTCCTAAAAGTAAATAAAACAAGTGGTTAGGTTGTTGGACTCAATCCCAAGTTCATGTGTCAAATTCCTAGAGCAGGCACTACATTGTGTCCTTAAGCAAGGCATAGAATTTTACATTGCTCTATTCTATGTACTTAGCTGTAAACAAGTATCGCCCTTGTGTTGGTGTCAGCCCCCCCTCCCCCACCTTCAGCTGTCACATTCTTAATGTTAAGCAGGGCGGAGGGTGGGGTCTGTATCTGCTGTGACTACAGACACCTAAAACAATTGGCAAAAACATGGTACAAGCTGCTAGATCCTATTCATTTGTGAATGATTGCTAAGCAAAGTAGCAGAAGGGTGGTACTAATAAGTTCTTTGGTTGAAAAAACAAAAACCATTAAATTTCAATTGGTTTTTGAAATAATCGAGCATTTATAAGGCTTCAGTAAAATAACGAACCACTCCATTACTGAAAGAGTGTTTAAGGTGGCAGAACCATTAGCACACCAGACAAGATGCTGAACAACCTTTCCTCTGGCTCTATGCTCTGAGTTCAAATGCTTCCATGGTTAACTTTACCTTTCATCTTTTCAGGGTTGATAAAATAATTACCAGTTGAGCACTGGGGGTCAATGTAATCCACTAGCCCCTTTCCCTCCCAAAAATTTCAGGCCTTGTGCTTATAGTAGAACGTGTTTGGAACATAACTGATTGAAAGATCTTTCTTACATAAAATATAACAGAAGGCTCAAACCAGTGTTTCTTACGGGGTGGGGTGCACAACACGGGTGGAGATGGTGGATCTTTAGAATAGGGGTAGGGGCATAAGTAAATAATAAAGTTTTCAGTAAAACTACTTTTGAATATCTTGGGTGGGTCAACACTGACAAAGTCTGACAGTATATCGCCATGTGGGGGGGGGGGGGGCATAATCTTGATGCTTTGGCCATTAACCCAACTGCATCTTTATACCTTGTGACTATTGACCCACTCGGTATATACATGCTCTATACAAACTTTATTTATGGTGGGGCATGGGATAAAAATGGCTGAGGAAAACTGGTTTAAGACTTCAAAAGTGTTTTGTATTACAGAAGCAGGGTTGGTCTCTTAAGTTGGTATAGATTAAAAGAATAAAGGAGTTAGCAGGTGTGAACAGAGACACAGTATTAATATAAAGTAAGCTGCATGCATAACACCTTGGGCAAGTGTTTCTACTATAACCTCGGGCCAACTAAAGGCTTGCGAGTTCATTTGGTTGATGGAAAGTGAAGTAACCACATCTGTGTGATTGAGCATTGTTGTCTTGACATTGTGTGTCCATTGTAAATGAGTGTCACCACCATACAAGTGGTATCATTTGTTTGCAATTTCCAATGAAAAACTGTCTCTGCTCATGGGGAAACATTACATTGCTTGGAAACAAGTGAGGGCACTGGGACACAGACAATCTGCCTCATCAAATTCCATCTGACTCAGGCATGGAAAAGCTATGTTAAAATGATGAAGATCACAAGAGAGATAGGCAGACAGACAGAAACTAAATCAACTTACCTGATTCTATGGCATCAGGAGAACTTGAATTACTGTGAATACTTTCTCCACAACTTTCAGCTAAACTATCAGTATTATTTTCATGAGCGTGCAAATCTAACTTGGAAAAATGAGTGTTAGCTTTCTTTTCTTCCACAACAGGTTCGAATACTTCCTTTTCAACTTTCACAGAGGTCACAGAATTCTGTGAGACAACAGAATTACTCTGCAGTTCATCTAAGCTAGGTTTTTCCTCCTGTTTTATGTGTGTTTTAAGGTGATGTTCACAGGGAGTGCATTCCTCTCGCTTCTGCAATTGTACACCCTCTAATTGTTTTACCTTGTCGTCAACCAGTACCTGTTGATGAAGCTTCTGTTTCTGATGAGAAGAGTATTGTTGGTGTGATGATGACGATGGCGATGACGATGATGATGATGACAAAGATGAAAGATCTGCTTCAACGTTTCTATGATAAAATCCATCTAATCTATTTGAGTTTTGTTGAGGGATTGAAGAAAGAGAGGGCAACACCGTTGCTTGGACCAACGTGGCCTGGTTCTGTGGCTTTGTGAGTTGCCTTGGAACTAACTGTTGTTTAGGCTGTACCAGTTGCTTTGTGTGCTGTTGCTGCTGCTGCTGCTGCTGTTGTTGTTTTAAAAGCTGGAGTTTTGAGTGCTGTTTTATATGTTGTGGCTGCTGCTTTAGAAACATTGGATGCTTTGGAGGCTGTTGCTTCAAAAACTGTTGTTTAGGAGTTGTTTGCTGGTGTGTAATTCTCTCAGAGAGTCTGCAATTAACTACAGTAGAAGTAGTAGTGGTGGTGGTGGTGGTGGTGGTAAGAGTAGAGGTAATGTTCTCTTGTACACGATCAATTGGCAAATTTTCCTGAAGTGTTTCTGGAATAGATTCTTGCAGACTACCAGATGACAGTGAGGCTGTACTGTCCGAAGAATAACTGTCTGCAGCACTGCCGCCACTACCCACAGGACTGATATTGTTCTGCTGACGGAGTTCCTGAAATAAAGAAAACATTTTCTGATCATTTAAAAGTAGACATCAAACTAAAACCAAAAGTTGATTTACATTATTTACAATTGACGGATATTTGTCCTCATCTTGTTTGTTATTAACACAACGTTTCAGCTGATATACCCTCCAGCCTTCATCAGGTGTCTTGGGGAAATTTTGAACCTGGGTTCTCATTCCTAAGATATTTTTCGATATTATTGTTATTATTGGAATCGAACTTGGAATCTTGGGGCTGGTAGTTCAGAGCGTGTGCTACAAACCCCAAGATTCCAAGTTTGACCTGCAGGAAATAGCAACCAAACCAGAAAACCAACATAGGCTGTATTCTTGGAAATCTATAAGATGGAATAGGTGTAGGTTTTGGTCAATCAACGTAGGTCTAGTGGTTAACAACAACTAGCGAGAGATCTGGTATGGCATCCATCAATCAGACTGCTGGGTTGAGAAGACATTTGTATTGGTTGTGCATCAGAATGTTCTATGAAAAGATTTATAAAAACAATTCTTTTCTCTCACCCAAGCCACTTAATAGGAAATTACGCTTCAAATTAGAATTCCTTAAAAGTCTAAACCTAGAAATCTTAGCAAGTCTTTGAAGTAGATATGTTAAACAGAGGATATGAGAAACAAGAATGAAATTTGATATTTAGGTCATCCAGAGGTAGAAACCATGCTGAGGCAGACAGTGAAGCATAGCACCCACTTCTGGCTTGCCAGCTCTTGTCAAACTGTCCAAACCATGCCAGGGATGGAAATTGGACATGTGATGATGATGATGAAATCCTACTGAAATCTCGTCACTCAAAAATCAGTTCAGACAACCTCACTTTTGGTCCACACACAGCATCTTAAAAGATGGACCTAGACACAGTTTCTGGGGGTGGAAAAATTAGGATGGGTGATCATGGCTGGAGTCCCTTAAATTATAAATCTCCTTGATCAGGTTTGTCCTGGAGCTAAACAAGAACAACAACTAACACCTCATGCCTGGTCTTTGTCACATATGATTTATCTTAGTACAGCAGACCAATTCTCATTACACACTCTTCATGCTACCCCTCTCCCATTCACTTTACCCCCACCCCTCAGCTAATTATCTACACAGTGCCTTAATGCTTTTAATATCAATCCTTTCCTTACCAACGATGTACAGTAGGGTCACTATGAGAAAGGGAACTGGACGTTAAATGATGTGCATCAACTAGAACAGGATATCATGAAATATGTGTGGAACAGAATGTGTTAAGATGTATTAACTTACCTCTCTCTTGAGAGATTCATACTGAGTATAAGAGAGAACTATGGTGCAAAATGTATAGAAATCATCTTTCGTTCTCCTCTTCTTCGCTACCGATGTGTAAGACTGCAAGAAAATAATAGATAAAGATAATAAAGATATATAACAGTTTTATTACAGATGCAGCAGACAAATCTCCTCTTATTTGCCAGCATTGGTGAAAGAAGTGTTTTACAAAATGGAATAACTATCAAATGAAACACATGAGCAAAACATGAACCTTAGACTGGCAACTTGAAATAGGAACTGACTCAGACCATGACAACCCCTACAACTCATGCCAACATGGAGAACAAATGTAAAACTGATGGTAATGATGAACTGTCCTAGTATCAATTCGATCCACATTTAACTCAGTAACATCAGCTAAGTTCAAGGGCTGTGAATTTTAGGGCTTGGGAGAAAATTGGGGAATTTTTATATTTACAGAATAAAAGGTGAATTGATGGCATTTTTGGTTTTGTGAGCGTTTAATTCCAGACAGTTGCATTAACCATTAGCAGTATAATCACGACTCTCTCCACAACATAATGTGAAGTACTGGCATTAAAACAGATTCAATCCTTTAGCTTTAAAACTAGCCACATCAGACATCTCACACCTACCCTACAATGTCATTTTAAAAACATTCGCATCATTGACATCTCAAAGCTACAGGATAACGCATGATTAATACAACACAATGAGACTAAATAAGCAATAGATTTGACAGAAAAATCTGAACGCTTAATGGTTAATACTTGTAAACAGCCGAGACTTTAGATTTTGTAAAGATGACTGATTGTTCAGACCCTTAGGGACCAAAAGGTCATTAAAAAGAAATTATTATTGCTAAATAGAAATAATGCTTTATTCAAGGAGTTGGTATATCGGGAAATGACATGGTTGCGCGAACTTGAACAGAACAAGTTGTTTCAGATAATTCTTAATTGCTAAATTGCTAATTTGAAACATTTCATAAATTGTTGTATAACAGAGATCACTAACAGAAACCTTGTAACTAGTCTAAAAGACATCAATCTCGCTGGAAATAGGAGCCAAATCTACTTATGCACACATAAACAAAACACTTACTATAATTTAAATATACATTCACCTGTTAACTCTTTTGAGAACATACTTCTAATAAAATACACTTGCCTGTGATTCAATTCATTTTGAAGAAAATTACAAAATTTCAAGGAATTCAACTTTTGACCTTTCCCTCCATCTTTTAAAACCAAATATTCTAATAACATACTATCATTCTATAGGTGTATTCTCTTTGAGACGTTCTTAAAATGTAAGTTATTATTATTAAACTGGCATTTAGAACATAACAAAAATGGTTCTTTACTCAAATCTTAATTTAATGGTTTAGACCCATTCCTGGTTCTATGACACAAGCTTTTAAGTGAACTTAATTAAAACCTTTCATCAAAATTTCATGTTAATTTTATGTTTCAAACACCAGCTGAATAACAACAGAGTAATTTTACCAAATTCACCAATATTTTCAAAATAAATCGAAAGCAAAGAGTGTATTTCAACAGAAATATGATTAACGAAGGTTAAAATATGAACCACTTTATAAAATGAGGCACTGTACCTTGGCTGGTGATTGGTGGACGTGATATTGAAAGGGTTAAGACTGTTAAATAGAGTTATTGCAAAAGGCCTGTGTCTCATAATTACCAAAGTCCAGCTTGCATCGTTTAGTAACTACAGCATGAGTGGTTAAAATTATTGGCAAAACACCAAACACAATAATCTTTCCATTAGTATTTTGTTGTCCTTTTATACTCAAGCCCAGAAATTTAATTCAATAATTTACGTTAGCAAATTATTCAATAGGCCACAATCAATGCAGATTATCTGCTTGGTTGCTGTTAGCCACCAGTTCTAGTGATTATTGTCAGATAGGTAACAACAACTAACAGCTCCAGATATAATCAGTGTTTTTAGATATTTTTCGCAGTGCATTCACTGCCGCTGCCATGTGAGTAGTTAAAAAAAAAATTTTTTAAAGAGAGAGGAATGGTTTCAAATTTCACACAATTTCTTTTAAATTAAAACGGCAGGCATTAAAAGGATTTCAGGCCAAACCAGCGCAAGTCTGAGCAACATTGCTGCAAACCCTTACAAATATACACACATTCATAATTCTTATTTCTTTCACCATCAACAACTATTTTCTAAACACAACGAAAACTCTATATCGTCTAATGACCTGCTAAAAACAACAGGCAAATTTCTTTCATATCGCATCCAATTGTCTTAAAAAAAAAAAAAAAGGATAATGTAACCTTAAGATTCTTTTCTGCTTATGACAATACTTATCTAGTTTATTCCTCTCTATATAGCAGTGGTTCTCAACCATTTATTTTTACCTGTGAACACCTTTAATTCCTATTTTACTCAACTGGACCCCCATAACCATTTGATGTTTAAAAACAATCCTATTATATTTTTATAAATAAATATTATTAAGAATTGTATAAAATATAAAATATTTTGTGTATTGTGGAAGTATATCCAATTTATTGCGCAAATTTTAAAAACAAAATCTTATATGGACCCCTGCTGAGAACCGAGTTTGAAAACGTTAGACATTGGCAACCTAACTCTCCTGGGGAAACAAAATAAGCAAATCCTGGACGATCACAAAGTTATTTAGCTAAAAGCTAAAAAAAAAAAAAAGAAAAAAAAAGAGAGAATCAATGATGGGATATGAACTTGAATGAACGAAAACACAGGAATGAGGCCATAACCTTGTTTATATGATAGAATAATGATGAAGACAATTGGAAGAAAAAAATACCAAATCTTGGAAGAGAACATCAGAGCAATGAAACAGATAAAGATGCCATGAAGAGGTTGGACATCAACAGAAGAGGATCATTGGAGGGGGTGGGGAGGCCAGAACTCTCGTTGTTAACAGAATCCAGAAGTGGCTGGAAGATATATGTATGTATGTATATAGAATATTAATAGTAATTATGGAATAGTTAGCAGTGGTAAACATAGAATTGGTTGTTGGTCTTTATACAAACATGCGAAGCTTATCATTAAGATAAATTTGTAACAGGAGAGATTTACACCCCGGCATCCCCCCACCCCACGAAAGACGATGAAACTTCACTGAATTTGGAATAACCTGACATTCACACCTTTCTCCAAGACTTTGAGTGCAATTAGCAGTTCAGAGAGAGAGAGAGAGAGTTAGGAGGGGGAAGAGTGCTAAAATGACGTAAACAAGGAGGGGAGGGGCGAGGAGGATATAAAACAGAGGTGAGGGAAGATTTTAGACAACGACGATGTCCGTGGTGGTTGGAATATGGTGAAAATTTCCTTCAATTAGTAGTGATGGTCACCGTCAGTATAAGAAAGAACTGATGGCTCGAGATTAAGGAAACCACGTGGCGATGAGTTCGGTTCCAGTGTGCGAAACGCTGAGCAAACGACAGCATCTATGAGACTGAGGTTTTGTGGATGGCCGGAAGGGTGGGCCACCTGCGAGATGGAATAAATGATTTTGCCGTAAAGAGAAGCCCAAGGTTTCGAGAAGAACTATCGATGGAGGATTGCTGGCTCACAATAAATTTATCCTCTATTGCGAACCTTTTTAAAGATATTATTCTTTTTTATCATTTACTGACACAAAACATCACAAGATTCCTCAGAGTCGGCTGTTTTCAATTTGTTGAGTGGAATTTAGCAAGCGGAAACTGTGCGGAAACTCGTCGCGCGCGCTAGTGTGTGTACGAATGCGTACATTTTCGTTCTTATTACATCAACTAGAAAAAAAAAATACATGACTGTATTTATTCTGCCCTTGTTGCACAAACTCTCGACCCCAGAGTGACTGAAATGGCTGTCCAGTTTCAACGTTATTAATCACAAAAATATTTGAAATTAAAAATACGGTTCGAAAGATTTTTGTGTTTTGTAGGGCGAAAAGGAAGAGGCTTCCGTTTAGAAATCACACCACGCCGAGATAACATTATTCGGTAGGCCACCCCTCTTATTGCCTCGTCGATGATCGGTGAAAGACCAGTGAAAGAATTAGGTTTCAATCTCCACTCTGCTAATGATACAACACCCAACATCTAGTGATAAATAATGGAGATTATCTAATCTAACACAAAGATAGGAGGGGGGAAAGACAACTACAATGTTGACATCCAATTTACAACAATATTATAAATGCGTATATATATATATATATATATATGTGTGTGTGTGTAAAATTTCCTTGCACCCACACAGAGCGAGAAAGAACCAAAAACTTGCCTTGAAGACAGTACGCGACTACAGGCGAAACTCAGAGTAGTAGGAAACTGCTCTATTCTCTACTCGCGTATCGAGTACATTTTCTACCGACAATCAACACAAACCAAATACACACACACACATATATATATATATCTATCTCTACACACCGTGCAGTATTTATTATAGATGTGATAGAGCGAGAGAACACGACAGGGCGCGGAGCAAAATATATAGCACAGGAAAACAAAACAATACACCAGTGTATATGTGCGCGCGCGCGTGTGTATAATAGATATACATAACAAATCACGCTCTACAACACACAGTTCTACATCTAATATACATAGCAAACCACATTACACAATACACGGTACTGTGAGTATATATTTTTATTCAATAGACGGGAAAGAGTCTATCTTTTTTTCTCTCTCTCTCTATGCAGCCGTTTGACATGACAGAAACAATAGCAAAAATCGTCACCGAATCACACCCTAGTCTTCAAACACAGAAGGATACGTTAGATAACATTGTCTAGTTTAAGGGGGTGGTCACAAATGGAATAACTTTCATGATAGGCCTGCATGTTCGGAGCCGACCTTGGAGATACACAACACACACACACCAATATAGGCACAGACATGGCAGTGTTTAAGAAACTTGTTTAGCAATCGCGTAGTTTCAGGTTTAGAGCCATTTCTACAAAATGCCCCGATCCGACCAATGCCTTCTGAGTGAATCTGATACAAGGAAAACCGTGTGGAAACCAGTCGCGTCCCACTTGGCAACCGCTGTTGGTTTGTTTATGTCCCCGTAACTTCGCGATTCGGCGAAAGTGACCGACAGAGTATGCACCAGACTTAAAATAAGTACGGGGGGGGACGATTAGTTTGACTAAAACCCCGCAGGACGGTGCTCCATCATGGTCACAGTCAAATGACTGAAACAAGATAAAAGATACAAATTTCCCACCGCCATTACTCCGAGTTTCGACCACGTTTTACACACACGCAACAAACGAGAAAGGTCAAATGTGGTCGCCAGACCAGCTCGAAAGAACAGGTGAACTTTCTTCGAATCACAGAATACTCTCTTAAAAACCGAAGACACCGAAAGGAAGGAATGGTCTTACGGGGTAACAAAAGCAGCCCATTACATTGCGGCCCCGAACGAGCATACGATACATGGACTGGTTAAATTGATAGATAAATAGCATATAATGGTTTACATTAACGATGAAACCGTATTTAATAACTTGAAATTTGAACACTTGTCAATAATATACAGTGGAAACCGCTTATTGTAATCACTTTGGAATGGGGCCGTTTCGATAACAATAAGAGGTTGATAACATAAAGCAGATTATTATAAACACATTCCGAACAAGTGTGGTTGTTGCTGATTTAGGCCCAAGGCCAACGATTTTAGAAGTTGGGGGTGAGTCGATAGCTATCGACCCCCAGCGCGATTAGAACTTAGAATATAAAGAGCCAACACGAATACTACCAGGTATTTTCCCCAAAGATGGAAAGATTACACCAGCTCGCCGCTCCGAGGCCGACTAATATTGATAATAAGCACTGCGTAACTTCATTTGCGATCACAATAAGCGGCTTCCACTATATATCTATATTTATTACAAGATAAAACCTGTCTTTCAACGAAGATAGAATAAACCCTTTGTAATTCTAGTGTCCTCGACGTTGTGTGGTGGAGCACGAAATTATACCCCTCCCGTTCTGTGTGTATACACACCGAACATATATATAATCGTTTATTGGATCCGCAACCCATTCCCATCTACGGTGAAGTATATTACGCAAACAGGACGAAGTATATATAATCTATATATACACACACAGACTATAAAGCAGTTAAAAAAAACACCTAAACCGTATTCAATATAAACGAGTGTGTATATATTATATTTGTGTATATACAGATGTATATTATACACACGCAACTACCACATTCCAACTAGGAGTTGAGTGTGTGTGCGAGAGAATAGAAAAACGAGAGTTGGCGAGAGTGTGAGTGAAGTGTTGGAGTAAGAGAAGTGAGAGGAAGAGATGAAAGTGAGTGTCCCCCACAGACAATAGTGGAGTGGAGAGGAGGAGGACTGGTCAGAGAGAGAATATCATGATAGGAGCGTGAGAGGAGGGAGTGGAAGGCAAAGCAAAGTATATGTGTGTGTTTGTGTGTGTGTGTGTATATATATATATATATATATATATATATATATATATATATATATACAGAGAGAGAGAGAGAGAGAGAGAAGGAATTAAGAGGCGTAGCAGAGAAGCTGTGAGTGATAGGTGAAGAGATGATCGAGGGGAACGGTCAGAGGTTATATCGGAGGAATATAGAGGGAAAGGTAAGTAGAGAGACTGGAGGCAAAGCGAGGGATATATATATATACATACATACACAAACACTATTATTTATCTACGCACACGCGCATATGTGCGTGTGTGTGTACAATCTGATGTATGTATATACATGCATGTTTGTATGTGTGTGTGTATATATATAATCTAGAGACAAACATAGAATGATATGGTTTGTTGAGAAGATATATTTTATGTAATGGAGTGTATGAGTGTGCCAGAGCTTTCGTTTAGCCCCAGGTATATAACTCTGATCAAGCACACCTATAATAATGATAAAAAGGGGCTGCCGACCGCGACCATCTTGTCTCCCCTCTCCCAGACACACAACATCCCAGTCTAGGATTACAATCTCCGATAAAACGTCACATTTTCGAGAGAGAATCGTGTGATTTGAGAGAGATTTGGTACAGGTAGCGAGGTCGAAAGGAAGAACTAAAACGGAAGGATGTAGGAACAGAATAAGAGAGACGAATATAGAGACAAACAGAAGGGCTAATACACAGAGGGTCGGATATATAGACATATAGATGGATAGAGAGAGAGAGAGTAATAGATGGCTATAGAGATGGACTGATAGACTTCTACACGGGCAGATAGTCGGATATACATATATATATTTAGAGAAAGACCGACGGCTAGCTTGTTCAAGAAAGTGTGATTGAAAAGGTGGGCGGATAGATAGGATGGATAAACAGACAAGGAACTAATTCGAGACAGGCACAGAAGGATCACAACTACACACAGACAAGTGTACGGACAAGATGAACGTAGCCAGACACTCTATACATAAATACATAGATTATGAGAGAGAAACTGATAAACACTCAGTCTGAAGGAAACACACATATATATGTACGTGTGCGTATATATATGGAGAGAGAGAGAGAGATGTGAAGGTGAGACTTATGTCGAACAAAGAGAGGTTGGGTTGATTATTTAGCGACGACGGCACTCCATTTGTGGTAGAAGTGACAGCTTACATAGTGTGGAAGACAGCTAAAGGGACAGTGTCGCCTCCTGACACAGCAATGACCACCACTTAAAGTGTCTACCGACAGCAAGAGAGAGGAAAGAAATGGTGGTGCATTTAGAAATGGAAATAAAAGAAGACGACATTGAGAGCTGCTACACGGAACCATGGTGGGGAAAAAAAACCCTGAGAGGACCAGGAAGGGTGAAAGGGAGAGATAGTGCAAAGATGTGTATATATATACATGCATGTGTGTATGTATATTATATATGTGAAGTGTGTGTATGTGATTCGTCTGTCGTATCTTTCCTTACAGTGTTATCTATCTTTGACGATCTCTCATTCTCTCTCTCTCTCTCTCTCGTGTGTGTGTAAAAGAGGGGGGGTTAACATGGAGTGAAATAGAATAAAGGGATAGATTAACAGATATATGACATTGAGACGTAGAGATGAGAGACAGACGAATCTACATCGATAACACATACATATACACAGATATTATAAGAGCGAAGTGTGTATACATATATATATATATATATATATATATATATATATAGATACACACACATGTATATATAGATACGAGACACTGCGTTATAGAACAAGCAATGTTCACTACACACATACATACACATATATGTAAAGAGAAGGGGAGAATAACGATAGATTGATATGTATAGGCTTGGCTAATATAGCGATAGGCAAACAGGCTACGAGATATAACAAAAGATATATATGTATATATGTGTATATATATATATACTATAAGATATAACGATTGACACAATGTATAGACGAGAAGATATATACATATAACGATAGACAAATATTGTATAGAGGAGGCTATATAAAGCTAGACAAATATGTATAGACGAGGCTATATAACGATAAACTGTTGGAGATGGTGATATATATATATATATATATATATATATATATAAATAACTATAGTGGTGGTTTAGCCGAGAGTCGATCCTGTTCAAAGATATTCTAGCCATGGCCATCCCATCTTTTTTTTCTATGCACTGTGTTGTCAGAGCTACAATATTCAATTGTATTCTTCGCTTTCTTAAGATAGAGGAAAATTTGATTGCTATTTCTAGCAGATTGAGTGATTAAATAACGGCTGGTGCATAAAATGGTGAGTATACATGGCAAGACAATTAATAAGCGGTAAAGGAAAACTACACACACTGTATGTATGTATGTATATATACATGTGCGTGTGTTTAAAGGTATATATAAAGACGAGAGCGGAGGGGGTCCATTATTTCCTCCTAAGTCTACTCACACTCTCTCCTTCCAAGATAGACAAGTGCGTAGCAAGTGTGATGAAGGCACTTAGCATTAGTGCTGATGATGATGGTGGTGGTGGTGGTCTCAGTTTTGCTGGTGGTGACACGGTTGGCTGGAAGGGAACTGCAACCAAAATCCAACATAAGGGCCACTACACATATTACTGGGTTTCGACGAGCCATCGACAGAACCTGTCCACACGGTGGTTTGACTCGCAAGAAATAGCAACCGAATCTCCTTCAAATTACGTACATCACCCCCACTGTCTGAGAAGAAAGCACACAACGGACATTGTGGTCCCGGGTTCCTTGTATATAAGAAAAAATGGGATGGCCACAACTGGAATGGCTTCCATCGTATGCCTGCTCGGTTAGAGCTATCTTAGGGCTAAATAACACCAGTAATGTTACGGCAATTTTATATCAATCAGTCTATCGACACACTACGATCTACAACCCCGTAAATACACACACGCATAACAGATCTTGTGCATATATACATAATTATACGCAGATATACAAACATAAGGGGGGGTGGAGAGAAAGAATACAAAGTAGGTTAAAAGGAAAGGAGGAGGGCTGATTATGGTATCAGGCTTGTCCAAAAACGAGGAGAAATGGCCTAAACTGATTACGATAAGAGATTTCAATAGATGTTGTTGTAGATGTTAATGTGGTCGGTTGCGTGGAGAGAGTAAAAAGAACCATGATAACCGAAAGGGATCCAGTATGTGTCTTCCTTGTGTAACATCACCACCACCACCACCACCACGAAGACAGTTCATATTCTTCCTGTTGGACAAAATTGCCAGGACCATAGGCGTAGACGGACGGGGTAGACGACATGTGCGAAATACCAATATTGCAACGACATTGCTGCTGGTAGGGAGGGATGGCCATTGCAATCAAACCCGACTACACACATTTGCACAAACGTATTGCTTTTAACACGCACACACACGAAAGCGGCAGAGACCAAGGTGTCCGAAGAGGAGGTGGCTAACAGTAAACCAGACAGTGCAGGTGAAGGGTCAGTGGTGTTTCGCCAGTTGTGCTTTAGACAACATGTAACGTAATAAAACATGACAGCCCCCAAGGACAAGACTGGATGCAGGTTGTTTGCAGGGGAGACTCAAATTCTACCATTTCAACAAATATATTTCAGAATCTTTTATATCTTTTAATATTTCTCTTCTTTTCTTTTTAAATATTTATTTTATATTTTCTTATTACTTTTTTTTTCTCCGTTAGTTCTTGTGTTTCATTTCATGAAGTGTGGAGTTGGGGGTTTGAGGTGGTAAGAAGCTCTCAGACAATCTATTCAACATATAGAAAACTGGAGAAATATAGAGTGAAATAAAGCAAGTCGACCCACCGAGGGACCCTTAAAATTAAGGTGAACAGTAAGTGTGGAGGCCAAAGGACATGGGACTGTATTTTCAAGAAAGTAGATGACAATTAGAGAGAATCAAGTGGACGCCATATTGGGGGAAAAAGTGTCTGGATGTGGTTTTGTGTTTTGATCGCGGCAAGGATGTCTTTTTTAGGAGGGTGGCGACATACAGAAGGGCTGCAAAGATAGACGAACACTGCTTTTATGGATCCACCAGCTTCAAAACAACCATTTCCGACCAATAAATAACCAAGTGAAAAGACTAAGGTAGCGTAAGGAAATGAATCTTGATTTTTCACAAGAAATATTAAAAATAAAACCAGAAGAGAATATTCCGAAAGCATTTACGAAGATTAAAATCAATGGTTTGTGGGGAGATCGTTGAAATATCATCAAGAAGAGAGGAAAAGGTTTGTTATTTGTGAGAAAAATAATCAACGATGTCGGCCATGATGTGTGAGAGAGAAAAAAGTAAGAAGCGAGAAAATATTAAGGACAACGACGATGGAAATATGAATAAATCTACACACATATATAGAGAGAAAGATAGACCTACCTCCGGTTCAGGTTTCGCTGGTGACCGCTTGGTTTTCGGAGCTGAAAAAGACGAAAGAAGACCATCTACGTTAATGTAGGTGGAGTGTGAGGACATTTGGGTAAAAAACCAGTGAAGAAACACTTAAGTCCCACTCACAGCACTTTTGCAACAAGGTTTGAAGGGCTCGTGGTCGATGGTGGGGGTCATCGGTGGGGGGGAGAGAGTGTTCCTGCCCCGAAACGGAGGCAGAACGGTGACTATTAAATGGAGTTGGTCATAAACAGAGAAATAAAACTAATGGACAAACGTGTCTACCTTTAAAAAGAGCTTCTGTCATCGGTGAAGATGGACAGTTTGGTAAGGAAGAAAGACTAGGGTCTGTGGAGCCATTGATGGTCCAAGTAGAATGGAGGTCGTGACACGGCAAATTTGCATATTGTCCGGAAGCTTCAGAAATAATAAAGATGTCAGGTTGTTGGGTTATGAAAGAGAAGAGAAAAACCTGCCGAGTCTTTTCAGTGGAAACGGCCAGAGAAATATTAAAAGGTAGGACTGAAGGGTGGAGGAAGTGAGGTTTAGATTTGATGGAAAGCGAATGGGGTTGAGAAAAATAAGATGGAGAAGAACTTCGAGACAATAAAATAGATATTATTTGGTTGGTGGTGATGGTCGTATATGGATTGAGGGAAGGAGAGGGAGAAAGGCTCAGTGAATTAGTAGATGGCAAAGATAACACCTCATGGAGGAACACACACACACACGTATCTAAATGAAAAGAAAACTGATGGACGTAATCCAGGGTTTCGATATTTATTAAAGATGTTGGATAACTGCAAATAAAATCATACAAGATGAAAATATATAATTCTTGCCAATCTGAATATTAACAACATACAGACGGAGAGCTGGTGCTGTTGAACCGCCTATATAATATATGTATATATATATATACACACACATATATATCGTGTGTGTGTGTGTTTGTGCCTATGTAAACGTGTTTAACTATGTAAATGTGTGTGTAGATGTTTTGGTGAATATTTAGCCGTAAAGGTGCCTTTTGAGAATATGTGTGATATAATGGATATCTATAAACACGAGATGTTTATATATATTGTGTGTGTATGTATACACATCACATACACACACACATACTGCACACTCGTGTGTGACACAATAATCACATATATGTATTTATGTATGTGATTATAACACGAGTGTGCAGTCTGTGCGCAGTGAACGATGTGTGCGTGTATGTATATGAAGTATACTATCTACCTATATATACATATATGTGTGTGTATGCAAATGTGAGGGCGAGTGAGTGTGTGTATGAATGTATGTATAGTGTGTACGTATATATACACATATATATACATATGTAACGTTTTCCGGGCTATATATTCATACATACACATATACATTTATCCAGAAAGAGAGTGTGTGTGTGTGAGTATATATATGTATGTGTACATACACGATCGGCCATATTAGATGGAGTAGCTGGTGGTTTATTGATTTGGAAAAATTGAGTGGAAGTGAGAAATATAAGAGGACAGATGATATAAAAGACATTGTTTTACCATCAATGTCAACTAAATGTGGAGATTTGTGGAAAAATAAACGACAGAACAGGGAGATTCGCCATTATTAGTGAAGAGGGTGAATGTAGGGGGGGGGGGGTAGTTGCTGCCACGAGTGGTCTTATGTGTATATATATATGTATAAATATCTATGTGTTTATAGATGTTATATAAAATGTGTGTCTCTTTAAAAATCTGTGTAGAGTCGTTATATAAAATATGTGTGTATATGTCTATACAATCTGTGTGTGTAGTCGTTATGTATGTGTGTGTCGATACAATCTGTGTGTATTGTCGTTATATAAAATGTGTGTATATAGTAATACACGAATTGCAAGTCTACAGTATATCTATCTATATATCTATAAACACACGCGATGTGTGTGTATAGTTAGTCGTATTATATACACTGTTAAAATCGTCACATAAAATCTGATGTCTAGTCACTATACACAATCTGTGTATATATGATTATATAAAATCTATGTATATAGTCATAGTACACACAATAACGATTATGCAGATTCGTCATATAGAATGTGTGTATGTATTATATACAATCAATCTATATAGAAATATGTGTGTGTGTGTAATCTTTATGTGCAAAGTGTGTGTGTATGGTCGTTGTATACAATCTGTGTGTGTAAAGTCATTATTCACAATGTTTGTATGTATATATGTATGTTTGTGTGTGTATACAGTCGTTGGACGACATCTCAGTGTGTATAGTCCTTATTCACAATTTCCGTGTGCTTATATCGTTGTTCACTGCGCGCGTGTCTATATATATATATATAGTCGTTTATTCACTATATGTGTGTATAGCCGATTATTCACTGTGTGTATAGTCGTTATTCACAATGTGTGTGTATAATTTTCATATACAATGTGTGTGTGTGTCATCGTTACATGTACTTTTTGAGCGTATAGTCGTTATATACAATCTGCGTGTGTTTATACATGGTATACAATGTGTGTAGACGTTATATATATATACAATCTGCGTGTGTTTACAGTCGTTATAGGCAATCTGTATATCTACTGTCGCTATACGGAGTCTGTGTGATGTGTGTATAGTCGTTATACACAATCTGTAATGTATGTATAGTCGTTATGTACAATCTGTGTGCTTACAGTCGCTATATATAGTCAGTGATGAGTGTACAGTCGTTATACATCATGTATGGTCGTTATACACAATCTGTGATGTAGGTTTAGTCGTTATATACAATCTGTGTGTGTATAGCCGCTATATACAGCTTGTGGTGTGTGTCCAGTCGTTATACACAATCTGTGATGCGTGTACAGTCGTTATACACAGTCTGTGATGTATGTATAGTGGTTATATAAAATGTGTGGTGTGTATGTGAGTGAAAGATGGTCTCGGAGCAGCAGATCTACGGTGAAAACATGGTAAATACCTTTAAAAGCGTTTCGAGGCATTGCTGAAAATGAATAGTCGACGGATTGTGAATTTTTCCTTTGTAGTAGCATGAGTTCTTCAAGTGCGGAGCAAATGAATAGTTAAAGTCTGTTGCAGTGTCGTAGCGACAAGTGATGGTGGCTGTGTGTGTGTGTGTGTGTGTGTGTGTAGCAGTGGGGCAGTGTGTAGCAGTAAGTGTGTAGTAGCAGTGGGTCGTCGTCGCCGTCGTTGTTGTTTTCGATGTGTGGAAGCGAGGAAAGACTAGAGAAGAAAGGGGAGGAGAATGAGAAAGAACAGCGGAGACGGAGGCTGGAGGGAGAGAAAGAGGCGAGAGAGGAAGATAGGGATAGGAAAATAAGCGAGTATGTGAGAAATGGTTGAAGAAGTGAGTGAATGAAAGAGAGAGAGAAAGAAAAAAAGAATAGGAGGAGAGTGAGAAAGAATGAGGGACTGATTGAGAGCGGGAATAGAGTAAGAAAGTGAGTAGGAGGAGAGAAATAAAGAGGAAGTAGAAAATGAAAGAAACAGGAAAAGATAACTGGAAAAAAAAAGAGAGCGTAAAGGAGGAATAGAGTAAAAGTATGAGACAGGGAGAGAGAGAAAATTAGGAAATCGTGTGAAATGAAGAGGAAATAAGTGGAAAGTGAAAGAGAGAGGACGAGACAACTGTGTGAGGGAGGAGGAAATTAGATGAGAGAAAGGGTAATAAAGAGGAGGAAGGAGAAGGTGAGACAGGAGGAGATAACTGGAAAGAAAAGATAAAGAAGGAAGGAGTAGCAGGAAGAGAAAAGAGAGTAGGAGTGAAGTCTATCGAGGGGGGAGTTCTAGTAGTAGAAGCAGCAACGACTACCTTTGACAGAATGGAATGGTGAGCAGTCGTGAGACTGCTTTATTTATTGTTGTATTCGAAATCGAGGAGAGACTTGGTGTCTTTTCTACAGTAAGTGGATCTTGGTTAATTCGTCAATGTTTTAAACAACATATTACCGTAGACCCACGTTAATCGTAGATAGCCACAGCCTCTTGTTTTTCCCCAGTCTTTCTTTAGACCTCTCCCAATAAAACAGTTTTCCAATTCCTAAGTAAAAAAAAAAGAAAAACCGACAAAAAAAATATACTTAAACGACCTTATTTACACGATCGGATCATCTCAAGTGGTGTAAAAAAAATGAACATCAACCAACTCAAAACTCGATAAAACAACATAAAATCTATTTTATTAATTTGGCATTTATTTATTTAAATTTAACTATGATAAGAACATAAATAGAGGTGCTTCGGGGACACACTCATCGTTTCTTTCCATTTTCATTGACCTCTAGTTTTTATTCCCTCACAGAAATTAGATATTTGGGTCTCTCTAACTTGACATAGATTCTATGTATATCCGTGTACGAAGCAGAGAAAACACCGCAGGAAACTACCATTTATTATTCATTTTTTTCAGAATAATTTTTTTTAAATGATGAATTTTCCAATCGTTATCTTTGTGTTTTGTGAAGTGTCCATAATTTGTTTAGAGATCGAATCTAAAATTAACTTAAGGAGACGGTTGTAGTAGTGTTCTTGTTCCTATAACTACTACTAATACTGCACCTGACCTAAATGTCTGTGGTTCCATCCAAAGAGAAGAGATTCTCACTGGCTGAACTAAGGTATCAGACCTACTTGGAATGGGGGGTGGCAGCAGCTCTTATAGTTGCTGGATTTAAACGAAATCGGTTCGGATTCGGTTTCATTCTGTGAGTCTCACCTGCTGTATTCTTCATGTGAAGTTAACAAACTCCAGAGCCAGAACAAGTTACCTACATTAATGTCAAGGCCACAATGTACTTTGATGGCAGCTTTTAATTACAACGCTAACCCAAACCGTTTCACATCCATCTGCTTTTGAACACCTGGGCTGTTTCGGTCATATAATCAAATCACCATATTTCAATCGACCTTTTTAAAGTGCTTTCCAAGATTTCCGGTTGTTCTAAAGAGAAACCCCGATTTATTTTTTAATTAACTTATGTTTGTTTTCTTCAGTTTCATTTAAATCAATTTTTGTTTTGTTTTCTTTAAAAAAAAACCCCAACAAATATACTAGATTTCCGCCGCCCTTTCTCCGTCGTGTTCCATAAAATATTAACATTTATTTCACTCTGACAAATAATCTGCTTCACTCACACTCGGGTCTTTTCTAAAGATCTACCTACATCTATCTCTTCCTCCTCCTCCACTTCGTACATGGCAACAACGTTCAATAATATATTTCTGTCGTTCTTCCCGACACAATCGAAGAATTTCTCTGTTTCAAACACATTCGGAAATGTCTGAATTAGTAAGAAGGTGTTGTTTGGACACTGTCTGCTTTCTTCTCTCCACCACTTGCTGTCTGTCTGTTCAGACATAATCAGTCTTCCCCGATCTTGCTTTATTGTCATCACGTGTATCACCAGCAGACACTCGACATAGAAAGAGGCCGATATCTCAGATTCCGTTGGTTGAGCGCTTTACACTAAGAGGTAAGCTCTGTCGCGACTCGGTTTCGATTCTTGGTTGAAGTAAATTGCTAATCCTTTTTGAGGATATACACGTTCCCTCTGTTCTTTCCCCTTTAAATATAGGGCCCTAAACGTTTTCTCCCCTTTAAATACTGTACCCTAAACATTTTCTTTGTACCTCACCCCCACCCCTATAAATACTGGGCCTTAAACGTTTTCTCTTTGTCCCCAAACGCCGACGATCATTCGATGTAGGGACTATTGTGGTTTCAGTTTCAAACCCGCACTTGTGTCCCCAAACCGAGAGATCTAACGGTGCCTTGCTAGCCACAAAACAAACCAACATAATCTAATAATGTTATGGACTTTACTAACCATATCTCGACTATCGTCTCTCATAGATAAAACTGTCACCAAAGATAATCTTTAATCCATTACAAATCACACGAGTGTTAACCCGATGCCATGTGCCAAGTATTTCATCAGTCTATAGACATCTTAAAACCAGTTCTACTTGTGTAGTATTTCTTTAAATTAACGAAACACCAGCCTTTATCGATTGTTAAGACTGAGAAATGTCCTAAAAATACACCAAGGTCTGCTTGGACACTCCCACATAGCTACGAGTCAGTAACACCGTATTTGACTGTTGAATGTTTTAATTCGTCATCGACAGGATGTTTGGTTCGTATCAAACAGACAAATAAAGAATAATGATTAAGTCTCCGTGACCAGCTCTCCACACCCACCTGTTCTAATCATTTTTACCTTACATCGTCAATGGCCTTAAGAAAAGGCATCACTACCACACACTCACACATCCCGTTCTCTCTTGGTGGTGGTGAGGAACAAAAAATAAAACAAAAAAAAGTGCTCTAATCGCGGTCTTCGCCTCGACTGGCAGTGTTTAAAGGTATGGTGTCACTGTGAGTTGTATATCGAACCTACGACCTTTTCGCACAGGGTGTCCACCACGTTCAATGTCCAGAGTACAGAAACTATGGGAAATTTACAAATAAGGCAAGGCATTTAACATTTAAATTACACATCGATTAAATTGTGTGTGTGTGTGTGTGTATGAAGGTGTCTTGTCCTTATCCCAGGTCGGATCTCATCGATCGAGCAGATATTTGTTCAAAGGCATTCCACCCATGATTATTTGTCTTCTTTTAGTAACAGTATACAACGAACTACATTAATCAGAATATCATTTTTTTCTTTTTACGCCGTAGAAGTATATTTTGAAGGTGGCTGCTATTTCTAGCGGGTCGAGTGACCACATAGAGTCAATGTGTAGTCATATAGCCACGGTGTGTAAACATCATGTAATATAACATATTTCATGTAGGGGGTATATAACATTATGTATTACTAATATGTAGCCAGTTAATGGTTGTATATAACAGTATGATATCATATGTATCCATGTAGATGTATATAAAATTGTGTAGTTCGAATATATAGCTGTCTAGTGGTATAAGACATTACATAGTGTGATGTAAGACCAGGTAAAAATATATAGCAAGATGTAATATTATAAACTACTACACGGGGATATATTTCAATATATTACTTACTATATTAGATGTATGTGTATGTGTGTATATATCTTCTATTTTTTTACTTTTTCAGTCATTAGACTGCGGCCATCCTGGGGCACCGTCTTATAGGATTTTTTCAGTTGAAAGAATCGACACCAGTACTTATGTTTTTTTTTTTTTAAACTAGTACTTATTCTAACAATTTATTTTGCTGAACCGCTAAGTTACGGGGGAGGTAAATACGCCAACACCGGTTGTCAAGTGGTGGTGGTGGTGGGTGGGGGGACAAACAGGCTCACACACACAAATATAACATATATATATATATATATATATATACGATAGGCTTCTTTCAGTTTCCGTCTACCAAATCCACTCACAAGGCTTTGGTCGGCCCGAGGCTATAGTAGAAGACGCTTAGTTGTGTAGCTAACAAAATTAATATTTCCGTTCAACAAGATTTATTTACTTTTCAAGCCCTCAGTGGCACTGAAATAAATACCAGCAATATACGTGTGTTAATTCAAATTACTTTACGTCTACCGTTACAAACTAACCTATGACGTCATTCATCCTGCTAAAAATAGCAGCCAACCCTGTAATAATCACACCTTACTGTCTTTAGAAAAAAAAAAAAGAAGACATTTAGATAATGTAATGCTAAATATACTGTGTTTGAATATTAAAACCAAAACAAAATAGATGGTCACAGCTGCGGCACCTTTCGTCACAGAGCTGTTGACCTAACCATAAACAACTGACCTTGTGTCTGAAGATGTAATATCAGATCTGTAGTCAGAAGTTTACTACAACTGACATATTTATGTCAAATCAATGGATTTCTGGATCATTCTGACTAACAGACATGTAATATAAACTGACCTGGAAGGTTGTAAGTCTGATGGCTTTGTGAGTTTTCTGTGGAATAGTGTAACCTGTGAGCTGTCCTTAAATAATAACTGCACTGAAGAAAACATTGGTAAACAGTTAAACTTATAATCAGAAAACAAAGCTGGCCATTTTAAATAAAGGGGCTTATATATGGGAGTATACGAAGGGATTTGCACTACTGAGGAAAATATCTGAGGTTCAAAGCAACATTTTAACATCCTTTTTTTTTTTACCATATTTCTCTTGAAATACACTGCCTTAGTTTCAATTAATTTAGGAGGAGAATTTAGTAAAAAAAAAACAAAACAACTTTGTCATTACTAAGACAGTGTTTAGAACATAAATGAACAAGGAAGATTGGTGGAAGATTTTAATTTAATCCACTTTAAAACAGAAAGTTTGTATCAGAGAAGCACGAGTGGTGTCAGGTGGGTGGGTTGGTATGAAAATGGTTAAAGGAAGTGGGGGTAGAAGGAAGAATGAATTGCATTGGATAACCCTCAGCATAACACCGGTACTATCAGTTATCCATAAACTCATGAAATCTAAAATCAACTGCAGCATAACTTTTATTCTAAAGCAGACAAGCTACCATAAACCACCTGGTTACAACTTTCTAATTATTTGTGCTGCTTTCACTGCCGCCTCCCCTTATACACACGTGTTCTGAGCTCAGCCAAAGCTGATGTAACTTTTATTTTTCTCCTAAGTTATTGACAATTTTCTTCTGAGTTGGTTTCCTAGTATTTGCACAAAGTGACATATGCTTGAGTTTCAAACTAAACCGGCTTTTAGCCTCACACAGACAGCTTGGCATTTTCTCCACCATAGTAGAATCTCATTTACATTGATTTACCTAGAAAGCATCCTTTGCCATCTACCTATTATTATCTTAACTTAATCCTCATTCCTATATACACTGTGTAGTTAGTATACCATTGAAATGATGAAGCTTAGTCAAGGCTTCAAAACAGGACACGCAAAACAAACCTTAGCACCGTTTTCATAAGTATTTAGTTTCATGTTCAATTAGAACAGTGAGCCTCAAACAATGCACCAAACCACATAGTTGTGACATAGAATTAAAAAGAAAAACAAAATTGACGGTTTTAGAAAATTCAAGTTAATGCTTCAGTGACTTGAAAAAAATATGTTATTCATAAATTTGTTATACACTAGTATGACCAGTATAATAAGGAAAGCAATAAGTTTTCTACACTATTTTCTCATTTTTAACCTTTTTGCTACCAACCCACCTGAGACCACCCCTACTGGTTCCATGATACAAACTTCCTGTTTTAAAAGTGATCTAAATTAAAATCTTACATCAAAATTTCATGTTTTACTTCTAAACACCAACTTAATAATGACAAAGTTATTTTATTAAATGTTTCATTATCTTGAAAAATTAACTGAAACAAAAGCCGTGTATTTTACCAGAGATTATCATCGTTTTCTAATGCTCACTTTTTTTATACTTCCATGGGTCAGGCAGATTTTCAATGGCCAGCTGCCCTTCCTGTGGCCAACCCTCATGTGGGGCCAAGCAAGGTAATATTTCCCCTTCACAAGATTGTTTGTATGATGGCCAAACTTATTTACAACCATCACATGATATCTAAACAAAAGTACCACACAAACACACACATGATGGGTTTCTTTCAGTTTCCATCTATCGAATCCACTTCCAAGGCTTTGCTTGGCCCAGAGCTATAGTAGAAGACACTTGCCCAAGGTGCTGTACCATAAACACGGTTTTGGTTTGCTATAGTAGAAGACACTGGCCCAAGGTGCCTCAAGGTATGTGAATGCACTGTATTTGCTTAATATCAAAATATTAGACATTTACTGAACTACATATTAATCTCATGCATTAAATTAAATTAAAATATTTTAATAACGAATTGAGAATCATTTACTCTATATATTTAATAATGAGGGTTGGTGCTATGCATAAGGCAAACCAGGCTGTCACCAGGGGGTACAGCACAAATTCTGAACAACTTCAAAAATTTCTTCATCTAATTAAAAACAAGAAAGCTTAATTATGAAGAGAATGGGTGAGGTTGTCCCGGAACAGATGGGTAGGGTGGGATGAGATAAGAAGCCTATGTGGTGTTATAAACTGTCACATGGTTTGTTTTGAAACATTTCAAATTCTACCAGATATCAGATTAATTTGATGATGTGCAGGATCATAAAATTATAAATTATGTAAAGAGAGTGGTGGCTGGAGGAATATGTAGAAAAAAAAAACTGGAAAAGGAAGCACATTTTATAGGGATGAATGAGTAGGGTGCACATTATAGGGATGAAAGAAAGGGGTGTGTACTTTAGGGTAGGAGAGGAGTATGCACTTTATGGAGTTGGGAGAACACAATGAAGGACTAGGAGAAAAGGTCATATATTCAAGAGCTTGGGGACTAGGAGGGGGTGCATACTGTCAGGCTGGGAGAAGAGGGTGCATATAGAGCTAGGAAAATGGAGCACACATTGCAGGGCTGAGAGAGAAAATGCAGATTATAGGGCATAGGGCTTGGAGAAGGAGGATGTGGAATATCAAGACAGGAACCCTGCTAATAATTAGTATTTTACATTTAGACTCTGAAGGGACCTGCTTTGTTGTTTTGGAAACAGATTTTCATCTGTCAACTCTGCTTAATTCTTAAATGATTGACCACTTTGGAAAGCCAGTAAGATAGATATGTAGAATATCACAAAATGCTTTGTGGTATTTAGTTACATCCCTGTATAACAAGAGCAAATGAGAGCTATGTTGTTACTTGACTTGCTAGAAATAACAGCCAGCTCTCTTGTATACGACATTCTACTATCTTAAAGATAGAAGGGCAAAATGGACAACTTCATCTTTGGTTTGTGAAAAAGATGAGATGACTGTTCATCACAGGGCTGACTTAGGGCTAAATACGCCAGCAAACTTAGTTTAACCCTAGTTGCCATCAATGATTCTATCTTCCATTTCTCTAGAGTCAATAAGTACCAGTTATATATTGGTGTTCATTCAAAAATCTTTACCTTGTCCCCTCAATTTATGTCCTTGTGCCCGTGCAAAAAAATAAAGAATATTTGACAGCCTCTGCTTCTTAGAACTGGCTGCTTTTGTACTTCTTCCACCCAAACCCCTGTAACCTGTTAGTCTCTCCACCTCTCTTCACCCTTGTTGCATCCTATTCCCTAAAAATAACCAATTACATCATCGAAATCTTGAAGCTATGAAATAATGCATGATCAATTGAAAACAATATGAATAAATAAGCATTACATTTGAAAAAGTAATCTGAATGCTAAAGGATTGAAGTAACATAGGACCTCCCATCAAAATTTCATGCTAATTTATGCTCCAAACCCCAACTAAAAAGGATTAATTGAAACAAAAGTTATGCATTTCAAAAGAAATAACGTAATAAAAAGGTTGATTTGAAAACCTAGTTTTGTTTAACTTTCCCTGCAAAGTGCACAATTCTTGATTCAATCTCCAGTGCTTCTGTAATCTTTTGAACTCTTTTGATACCAACTTACTTGAGACCCTCCCCGCCTGATTCTATGCGATAAGTTTCTGGTTTTAGAGTGGCCTCAGTTAAAACTTACTAGAAAATTTCATGTTAATTTATTCTGGTCATCAGCTTAACAACAACAAAGTTATTCCACTATATTCTTCGTTATTTTCAAAATTAATTCAAACAAATGCAGTGTGTTGCAACAAAAAATATGGAAATAAAAGTTAAGGGTTTAAAGATGGCTTGACAAACTTTTATTTTTCATGTTTCTAGCTGAAGGAGTGTCACTGTCATTTAGCTTCTAGTGAAGAGGATGCTTGAATTACACCAAAGTAATTTAGCCTCCAAATAAACCACTTATGTCGCTTAATTTAGTAATGTATAATATAAGATAAATAATTAACAGTCATCATCATTTTACATCTGCTTTTCATGCTAGAATGAATGGGTCATTATGGCCCAAATCAGTTCTTATTTGGAGACAGACTGGAGAGCCATGTCTCGTTCATATATTCCATTGTGACACAGTTTACCAGCTGGATACCATTCTTAACACTAAACAGGTTACAGTGTACTGGACGAATTTTATTGTGGCACCAGCTCTAGTGAGGTTATCATGCCTTTAGACATATTAAAGGATCCTTTCAATTCTACATTGTCCCCACTCATTTGTTAACCACTGAACACAGTTTGCTGGATGCATTTTATTGTGGCACCAGCACTAGTGAGGTTGTTTTCTACCCTGTTACCCTGAAGAGTTTTCACTACTCTATGGTATCACTGTACACTGAACATAACATGATCAGAACAGTGAACAGAAGTGAACATTAACAGAACTAGGGGGAGTAGGTGAGAGAAACAGTAATAAGTGTGAGAGGGTGGTAGTTGAGGGAGTAATAGAAGAGAGAAAGAGAGTAAAAGTGATGGCAGCTACATATCTGTTGGTGAAAAAGAGTGAACAAGGGATATCAATAATTAAAGTCTGGGAGAGACTGCCCAAAGTATCACATAGTAGAATTGAACCTGAAACCATATGGTTAGCAAGATTCTTACCACACAGCCATGCCCGTCTCTGTCCCACTAAATGTCACCCTCCTCTTTTATCACCCATTCTGTGTCACTCATCGTAGACCCCAACCGTTTTTTTTTTTATCCAGTCCTTCTTCCTCTAGGGCATCAAGCCCTTGTAATTCTCTGCCTATCCACAATATTTCTCCTCAAGTATCAACTTGAAGCTATTCAAGTTAAACACCAATTCCATCAGTCTGACCAGCCGTTGAAGATCCGAGTTAGTCATCGGTAGACTTTGCTCATGATCTCAACAAAAAAAGGAAAAGAGGAGATGCTGTAATATATGAATGTCTACAACTACTTTGTCTTCCTTTTCACCAACCTTAGGCATTAATCGAATAAATAGAGAGGTTGAGAAAAGACGGTGGATAATAGAGTGCGGACAGCTAAATAGTGTACAAGTTATTTAGTAACAATCAGAGTTTAATTCCAACTGTCAACTTTGCTTTTTCACTAATTTGTGGGTCATTGATGAAACAAACTTACCAGTCGAATAATTGAGTTGGTATAAAATGTAGCTTTGAGTCTCGACAATTCCTAACATAGGCAAAGGGCCATTTATTTTTGAGAAGTTAGTGAATAAATCGACTCCGGTAATTTGACTGTTATTTTATTTTATTGACACGGGAGTGGTAAAATGCAAAAATCAACCCCCAAAAGAATCGTAAACAGACCAAGGACTAAGTAACAACCACAAGCCCTCTGTGTTCAACAACATTGAACCAATCGACTGGTTTGATGCTCCACTGATTCTACAAATCGACGACTCTGATAACAATAATTATTTTAACAAGGAAGTTATTCGTGTTCTATTTTTTTAGCGCTACTCAATTGGATAGTTTTTCTAAAGTAATGTTTCCCTCCACACAACTTCAACAAACAAAGCAACTTTGGTAAGTGTGAATGTTCACAGGATCCAGATATAGCTCTGTTTGTGCGCCAACACCAACATTGCAGTCAGGTGTCAACAGTCTGAATGTAGTAAGGTACCAATCATGGCTAGAGTGAAATAAAATACCAATAGTCGTAATGTAACTGCCAACACTTCTTAATGTAGTAAGGTGCTAATGTAGCTATATAGTGTAAATAAAATACCAGGAAAGGCATAGTGTAACGTAGTAAGGTACCAACACAAGTCAGTTTCAATGTTGTAAGGTACTAAACACAGGTATAATGTAATAAACAATCAACACAGGTATAATGTAATCAGGTGCCAATATATTTCTAATGTATTGAGATACTAACATAAGTGCAATAAAAATATCAACGCAGTCTTCATGTAAAAAGGTACCAAGACAGTTTTAATATCAAAAGGTACTAACACAACTATGAAAGTAGGATCCGATGAAAGCTTTTCAACGGACTGTAATGGCACATGTGAGTTCCCGCTGTATTTCTATTTAATATGTAAAACGTTTCTTTCGACCATATTACAATTATAATGTAGGTAGATGCCAACCAACAGCTTTAATATTATGATTGTAAGGTTAAGTAGTAGATTTAATCCGTCATCGGCTTTAAATCCACAACCCGGCCATTTGGGTATCTTTAGTATAATATATTTTATTAGAGGTAATCGTACCAGGTCTTCTGTTTGAGGATATCACGTTCCTTTCCTTCACTGAAAAGGACCGGGGTCGCGGCCCATGAGTAAATAAAACAAAAGGTGAAAGTTAAACCAATATTGTTCTAATGTGTTACGAAGGTCGATGAGATTTAATGCGTTAAAAAGTCCAGCCGGGAGAGGTTAACGTAACAAAGGTCAATTGACAACGGATTGGAGGCTTCCGTGGACCTACCACGGATCATTTGGAATGAGGTTAAGATCCAGAGAGGAAGGAAAAAGACAAAATAGCTCGGTTACATAACGGATGTCGACAGGAAAAAAAAACCCAGTGTTGTTATTATAGTAGTAATAGCAGTAGCAGTGGTGGTAGCAGTCAGTGATTGTTGTTGTTTAGAGTAAACCTACGGTTAAAGGTATTCCAACCACGACTATCTCATCTTTTTTTAAAGTTATTTTGGACGTTTCTATTAATTAATGTGTCCTGTCGTTATATAAGACGGGTCGGGTGAGATTTTAAAGTTTAACTGCTATTTCTAGTAGAATGGACGACTGCGCACCCTCACGAGATCGACAATGATGGTAGTAGTCACAGTAGTGATGGTGGTAGTGGTGGTTGTAGTCACAGTGGTAGTGATAGTTACAGTAGCAGCAGTGGAGTAACAGGAATAGTTATAGTGGATGTAGTAGTAGTAGTAACAAAATAGTAGTGGTAGGAGTAGTAACGTAATGCTGGAGCAAGCAGCAGCAGCAACAGCAGAGACGTGGTCGTGGTAGAAGTAGGTATAACTGACGTGGTAGCGGAAAATTCAGTATCCAGAAGCATACATTGTATAAAGGAGGAAGAGAGAGAAAGTAGAAGGGAAGGATAGAGCGGGAGTATGAGAGAACTCCCTGTCCCTCCTACCACTACACTACGCTAAACCACAAGGAAGCCTCTACATGGTCTATCAGCCTGCTAGAAATAACAGCCAATTTCCCCGCGATCATATCTTGATGTTATAAAAAAAAACGAAAATATGCGATGGTCGTATTTGGAACATCTTTGATCATAGACTTACCAGGGGCTAAACAACACAAAGGATTTCGCCACAATATTTCACTACAACTACCAACAATATAATCCAAATATTACCTAGCACTTGCCAAGGACTAAATCTATTCACCTTATTTTGTTTGTTTCTCTTTTCTTTTATTTAATGTTCCAGTTTTGTGCGGATAATTCTGTAAAATCGATTTTGATTTCATTAAAATTGGATGTCCCACCGAACACTTTCCTCTCTTCGTTCATTATACAACAACTGAGGGATTTCTGTAGGTTTTGACGAATCCACCAGAAAGCTGAGACATGTAACCGATCCGTATTTTTAGTGTGACTAACCCCACTCTCAAACTCCCTTTTATACCCTTTAAAATCGGTGTCACACGAGCACATGTATTTAACAGAATTTGCTTTATGTGAGGCCTAAAGGGACCACAGGTAAGTCCTAAATTAACGACGGAATGACAATAAAAAAAAAAAAATTCCTAATGAACATTTTCTTTATACGCTTTGAAAATTGGGGTCACAAGAACCCCATGTAGTTGATAGAACTGTTCTATGTAGCAACTTAAGTTCTAAATGAACGACGGGGTACCCCACAAAAAGGTGGGGGCATGAGACCAGTTAGCAAACTCGGCCTTCAATAGAAGGAACAGATTTTCAAACCTCTGCTGTGGTACCTTTATCTACATCGATTTGATTTTTTTTTTTTTGTTTTTAAATAGATTCTTCCGTGTGTTTTCTAAGGTATCATTTAAGAAGAGAGAGAGAGAGTATGTATGTGTCGGTGGGGGTGAACTGACTGGAAGGGGTGGCGACTGAGTTCCAATGAGCAAACAGATCTATAATCAAACGTTTTCCTGCCCTGACCATCTCGCTGTGTTTGCAGGAATAGCGTATCTAGGACTACATTATTCAATGTCTTTACCTTTTTTTTATTATTATTATTGCAAAGATGTTTAGGTGTAAAATGAGATATTTAGCTCCTATTTCGGCCGAATGACTCCACAGAGAAGCAACCAAGTGAGATTGAAGTTTACTTCGATTATTGCTGACAGATGGGAAAATGGTTCAGAGGAAGAATAGGATTGTACGAGTAAACTTAAAGAAGCAAGTAGTTAGTCGGTAGTGATTTTTATCGTCGTTTAGTTTCAGGTTAGCCTTGCTCCAACAGACCCACAATCACAGACGTTCCAGATATGGCCATCACATCTTTTGGCATAATTATATCTTTTACTTGTTTCAGTCATTAGACTGCGGCCATGCTGGGACACCACTTTGACATTGTTGAATGTATCTTTGCATTTTTAAGGCAGTCGTGTATGATTTGAGAGAAATTTGACTGCGATATCTAAGTAAGTCGAACAACTATGTTGAAGATCCCTCGTAATGGTAGATTGACAGCTTTTTCTGGGATATTACCCCGTTTGCGATAAAAACCGTTGTTAAGCTAACCGTTTCCTCCTCTATTCTACTCCATCATATAACATTTTGCATATGGCTGTGTGGTTAAGAGGTTTGCTTCGTAACTATGTTAACTTCCGTGTTCTATCCCTTTGCACGGCACTTTGGGCAGGTGTTTTTTTAATTTTTATTATGGCCTTGAGTTGAACAATAAATACCTAGTGATTGAAATTTGCTAAATAAAATTGTAGAATCCTGCTCTGTGTATGTGTGTGTGTGTGTATATATATATATATATATATATATATATATATATATATATATATATATATATATATGCTTAAAATTATCACAAAAACTGCAGTTACTCAGAGTTTCACGTTTCCGCTCGTCGGACAGTTGCGTCGAACGGGAACGTGAAACTCTGAGTAACAGTTCTGTGATAATTACGCAGTTTTTATAAAAGCATATTACTCTACCGTTGGTATTCGAGTACTATCTTTCCGCCCGTTTTTTTTCTCTGAAGTACTCACCTCTGTGTGTGTGTGTGTGTGTGTATATATATATATGCTTGCCTAACACAGGTGTTGTTTTTTATGTTGCATATATACCCGCGAAACGTAGCAGCATGAATAGATAACAATAAAATAAATATTGAGGATATATGATCGACAAACAGGTAGGTGATAGTGGTATGCCAGTATGGCGCCTTGTTGAAGTAACTTTAGGACGGCAATGCTTGGAAACTACTGCTTTTGATAATATTACCTGTGATTATAATAAGCGGCTCCTACTGTGTGAGTACACACACACAAGCTCGATTTGCAACCAAGTGATTTGGAGTTTTCATTGCATGGCACCTTGGAAAGTGACATCTCCTCTGGCCCTGGGCCGACCAATGCCTTGTGAGGAAATATTTGGTTGACGGAAACTGTGTGGAAAGCCGTCGTGTGTGTGTGTCTGTGTCCCAACCCATCGCTTGACAACCAGTGTTGGTTTGTTTACGTTCTCATGACATAGTGGCTTGGCAAGAGGGCGGAGCTAAAGAATACGTACACCACTCGTTTTCAGCGTAACAAAAACCCTAAACACCGGGTGTGCTTATTTACTTTTGCCAACAAGAGACCCACAGAACAAGTACTTGTGGTCGATTTGTTCAACTAAACCCTTCAAGATGGGTTCCAACATGGCCACAGTACAATGATTGAAACAAATTACACACAATCTCTAACTTTCTGCTTTAAACATCCTCACCAGCAGCAATATATCGATGCTATTCTGTCCTATACTACGATATTAATATCTCCAGAATTCACATACCTGATCAATATCACCTCAACTGTCACCTGATTCGTTACTTAAAATGTCACAATCAAAATATAAGAATCCATTACTCACTTTTGGTGTCACTGGCTTCCAAGGACCCGACTGGGGGGCTTCCATCGCCTGAAATAGTTTTCAAATAATACTTTTGAAAAATTTTTCAGAAATTTGAATAAATGTTTCGGAATAAAATATGTGAAATGAAGTTTATATTAATGAGAAGAATGCACCACACACACACACACATACACGTGTGTGTGCGTGCATGCATGCATATTTACATACATACATACACAATGGAATGCTTCTCATAAAGGTGACATTAACCAGGTGATGTATTATGAAAAGTGGTCCCAATAAGTGTGTGTCTGTATGTATATATATATATATATATATATATATATATATATATATATATATATATATGTATATATATGTATGTATGTTTATATTTATCTTTTACTTATTTTAGTTAGACTGAAGGGTTTAATCTGGTACTTATTCTTACAGTCTCTTACCAAACTGCTAAGCTATGGAAACGTAAACAAACCAGCACTGGTTGCCAAGCAATGGTTGTGGTGGTTGTGGCAAACACACAAATTATGCATATGTGACCGGCTTCTACATTTTCTGTCAACCAAATACATGTGCAAGGCGTTGTTTGACCTGGGGCTGTATTAGAAACCACTTGCAACAGTGCCACACAGTGGGAATGAACCTGAGGCTGCATGGTTGCAAGGCGAGCTTCTTAACCACACAGCCATGCCTACACACATATATATATTGAGGTCTACTTTGTCTTTCATCTTTTTGGAGTCAATAAATTAAGTACCAGTTGCGTACTGGGGTCGATCTAATCAAATGGCTGCCTCCCCCTAAAATTTCAAGCCTTGTGCCTAGAGTAGAAAAGAATATAGATGGTTTTGAAGTGAGTTCCACTGCACAGCACTTTGGACATGTCTTCTACTATAACCCTGGACCAACCAGAGCTTTGTGAACAGACTTCGTTGAAAGAAACTGACAGAAACCCATCATATATATATATATATATATGTGGCTGTGTGTCTGTCTGTTTGTCTACACATCACAGAATAGTTGTCACCATCATACTACAAGTGGTGTCCTGCATTTCCGATCTGCTATGAATATATAGGGAAATATGATTTGGGAAGAGGTGAGGGTTAGCAAACACGAAGAGCAGCATTTGGTCATTGGATATCTGTCTCAACAAATTCCATCTGGCCCATGAAAGCATGGAAAAGTGAACATTAAAATGATGAAGATTATATACGTTAGTAGTAAACAGAGATGGATCAAAAAGATAAATTCTGTCTGACCCATACAAGTATGGAAAAGTTGATATTAAAAAAATGATGATGATGATATGCACACATATTCATAAATGATCTCACAAAGCTAAACCGAAAGAAATCGTGTTAAATTAACACCCTAACATCTTAGATAATGAGGTATAAAAGATTGGATTTCAAAAGTCTAACACATTCTCTAAAAGAGCAGATGGTCCCAGTTGAAGCATCTATGATTTATATGGCTATTTGAAGAGGTTTAGCTTACACTAAACAAAAACAACATAAAAATATTTTTAAAAAAATACAAAAGGACCACTTGAACATGTACAGACACATCGACAAATACATTAGTAGTCCTTCACTACAACGTTAATATAAAACACATAATCTGCCTCAATCTCTCTCTCTCTGTCTATATGTATATATATATATACATATACATACACACCACAGATATCTTGTAATTGTCACAGGTGTATTTAACCCCTTAAATTTAAACTGGCCATACCCAGCCCAAGTATTGTTTTATGTTTAAATCAGCTAAATCTGGCTTCTCACACCTACCCTACAATACTATTCTAAAACTATACACTCACATCATTGAAATCTCAAAGCTACAAGATAATGCATGATTATTTCAAAACAGTGTAAAGAAATAAGTATTACATTTACTCATAACAAAGTAATCTGAATGCTAAATGGTTAAACTGCACTGGGTAACCAACAACCTTACTTACAAAATGTCACAGACGAGATGTTGGCAGATTCAGTCCCAGGGAGTAATATGCTGGGCAAGTTCTATCGTGAACCCAAACAAACCAAAGCCATGTGAATGGATTCGGTAGAGTGAAAGCAGGCTATCATATGTGTTTGTATGTTCCTGTCTTTACACAGCATGCTAACTGTAAAGAAATGGCGTTGACTGTTTGGGATCACCATCATCATCCTTTAACATCTATTTTCCATGTTGGCATGGGTTGGACAGTTTCACTAGAATTGGCAAGCATGAGAGCTGCACTGGGTTCTAGTCTGATTTAGTTTCTATGGCTAGATGTCCTCCCTAAAGTCCACCACTTTACAGAGGTGTACTGAGCGCTTTTAATGTGGCATGGAAACATGTCTGGCCATTGTGGCTGTTTGTATTCAAAGATTAGGAAGGGAACTATTTCCTTATTTGGAAACAGGTGAAAGTTGGTAACAAGAAAATTTTTGGGTCCTAGGAAAAGTCTGTGTTGATGAAATACAAAGAGTGATGCAAGGTAGAAGGAACTTCTTGTGGTGGCAGAAAATCTCTCTGATGAAAGTGGTATGATAAAATGCACCCAGCTGTAAATTGGTTGATGATAAGAAGATGGTGCCCAGCCATGAAAAACCTAATCATGGAATATGGCACACATAATAGCAAAGATTGATGGATTTCCTCTGTTGTTAAGTATGTGTTAATGAAGGACAGCAACATGTGGAGAGATGCTGTGTTAAAACTGACTCATCCGATCTATACAAACATGGAAAATGGATGTAAAACAATTATGATGATGTGTCCCAAAACCAGGATAATCAATAATACGATTTTCTGAAAGACCAAAAATATACACTGACCACATCTGCCATGTTGGCCGTGTCTTTTACTAATCAACATTATTACATCACACTGCAAGTCCTCACCACCACATTACACAACCTGGCCTCACGACTAAATCTATCACTGCAGGTTTTTCACTATTACTCTACACACACACACTTTTAATTTCCTAATATAGACCATGTCTTTCCTACCATCCAACACCACCCCACATGTACTCAATACTACATGTACAACACCACACCTGCTCTCACACCCACACTACACCATCAGACATGTCCTTACTACCATATCACACCATGAAATGTATTCACCACCACAACGTCACATACTGTACACTTTTAGACCAAACTGAAACCCATCATATTCCATAACAGAAGTTATGGGTTTGTTCTAATTATTCAGTTAATCTTACAGCTGTTACTAATGAGCTGACAAAATTTTCATCAAATTCTATCATATATTTCAGTGTAAACGAACAGTTATGAAATCTTAACATAAACAGTCCAGGCAGCAAAAGCTGGCAGAAGCATTAGAACACTGGGGAAAAAGCTTGGTTGCATTTTATCCATCTTTACATTCTGAGTTCAAATTCCACCAACATCAAATTTACCTTTTGTCCTTTTGGGGTTGATAACATCAGTACCAGTTGAGCACTGGGGTCAATGTAATCGACTTAGCCCCTCCTCTGAAATTATTGACCTTAGGCCAAAGTTCGAGACCAATATAAACAGCCTTGGCTGCCACTGTATAAAAGTTCTACTTGCAACATCTGTCAGACACCACTTAGCACCTTTGGCAAGAGCAAGTGTCTTTTGCAATAGCCAGAGCAGAACAGAGGGACCAAATGATTACTTCCTATTTCAGAAGAGAGCATGGAAGTGATTGGCTGGAGCTGATGCGATCTCAGGGTGGACCTTCAAGGCACAAGGCAGGCAGGAATGAGCAGGAGAGTAGGTGATGTCTGGCAGTTTTGAGGAGGGAGAACAGGTAACTTGATTCCATTGACATGAGTACATGTGCCCTTCCTCTTGTTTAACCCTGTTTCTAAGCAACATAGGCCTTCCCCATCACCAAACATGTTTTGCACAGAAGACCGGAAACAAGTATGACACCCGCTTACAACTTTCACACAATATCAAGAGAAGACAGTAACACACACACATATCATCATCATCATTGAACTTATGTTTTCTATGCTGACAGGGTCTACACCAGATTCCATAGTTTGTTTTGGCTTGGTTTCCACAGCTGGATGCCCTTCCTAATGCCAACCATTTTGCAGAGTGTACTGGATGCTTTTTATGTGGCGCCATCACCACATATCTATACTTAATACATCAATAAGATGATCAACAGACTGAATTGTATAGTTTTATTTTTGTTTAATGAGTCTATAAAAATATTTGAGGTTAACAAACTTCTAAAACTGCAAAAACTAGTAAAAGAAATTCTATTCACATTTATTTATAAAATATTTTAGTAATTAAAATAAAATTATTTATTCACTTGATTTACTCATTACAGCAATATTTTAATTAGTTTAATCCTTCAGCATTCAAATTACATTGTCCAAAATAATGTTTATTTATTCACATCATTTTCACTTAATCCTGGATTATCTCACGGCTCTGAGATTTTGATGATGTGATTGTTTAGTTTTAGAATGACATTGTAGGGTAGCTGTGAGGGGTCAGATCTTGTCAGTTTAAATGCTAAAGGGGTTAATATTTATTTCTTACATCCAAAAGTACATTTATTTGTTGAGTGAAAGGTCAGTCATTGAGGTCCCTTGCAAAAGGGGACTCTATTTCAATGACAGCTGCAATGATGAAAAGGAAAATGAAACCCTTCTGGGATTTGAACTCAACATGCAGAAAAAGTAAACTAAATGTCTTATATTTTGGTGGTTTATTCTTTCAGTTTTCTTCTAATCATTTTTGGTTCCTTTGCATAATAAAGGGGTGGTATTGAGTGGTGGTGGTCATGTCTTACCAAAGGAATGGACTGGAGGTATGGAAGCAAAGTAAAATAACTACAAAAGAAAAAAAAGAGAAAAACTCCATCATAGACTCAACCAAGAACTTAACCAAAATCTTCTTATATATAACAGTGAATGTGTGTATATATATATATATATATATAGATAGATAGATAGATACAAACATACATACACATCAGTGCACACATATATGTATATAGATGGTTGATCTACATGCATAAGTACGTGTGTGTTTGTTCCAAGTTGTTGGCTACAGTTGTGCACCCAGCAAGTTAAAATTTTGCCTGTGGGACATATTTTCAAGAATGTTACGGGCTGAGTTCATTCTTTGCTGCTATTTTCTATAAAGCTCAGTACCACTATTTCAATATAATAGACTAGGTACTGTTGTTAGTGCCAAATAATAAGCTGGGTACTACTGCAATTTGTAAAACAAGTTGGGTACCACAGCTAGTTTTCTTAAAGCTGGGTACTGTGACTAATTTGACATAAGCTGGGTACTGTTGTTAGTTCTAAAACCTAAACTGTGTATAACTGTTAGTTCTAAGCATTACCAGTTTATTTTTCATTAACTGCAAAAAACCTGTAATCTAGCATAGAGTGACATCTTAAGTGTCCTCCATGGCTATTTAGTAACATAATTAATAGCTACAACTGCAGATTGAAACCATATTGCTTCAATTGACACACTGTAATTTTCTAAATGATATTACACATCCATAATTTAATCCTTTAATTCCTAAAAAATTGTTGGCTAATCCTCTTATTATAATGGTGTATCTGATGGGTATGAAGATATTTAGGTACAGTGTGTTATGCGTTGCACTGAAATGTCTGTCGGCAACCACACACAATGTTTTTAATGTCTTTTGTGAAGAAGGAGGGAGAGAAATTTTAAAGCATTATATATTGATAGTTTTACATGTGAAAACCCTTCCCTTGGAGCTGCTAGTCACTGAACTGGGAATTAAGAGTGGGAAAAAGAAGAAAAAGTATTTGGTGTCAATTAAGCAGGTTGAAAACGGAAGGTTTATCTGACTATAATAAAGTCTGAATTCATAAACCCCATGATCAGTAATCCAGTATGTAACCAGACCAATAATTGTACCTTAATTGTCAGAATAAAAAAATGAGAGTTTTAATACTCTTGTAACCATATCTCTGTTGAAATATATTACATTTGTTTCAATTATTTTCAGAAATGATGAAGAGTCATTATTAAACTGAAAATTAACATGAAATTTTGATAAGTTTTAATTTAACCCATTTTAAACCTTGTAGCATTTAATCTAGCCATATTCAGCCAAAATATTTCCACCGTTTTATGTTGAAACTGGTCAGGTCCTGCCTTTCACACCAACCTTACAATGTCAGTGTAAAATAATCATTGTTGAAATCTCAAACCTATGAGAAAACAAATGATAATCATTTATCATTTTTTAGCTTTTGATGATGTTTTTGAATGTCATTGTTGGGCTGGTGTGAAAAGCTGGATCTGGCCATGTTGAACATAAAACAGGTAGAATATTTTGGCCGGATGCAGCCAATTTGATAGGAAACTGCCTGATATTGCACATGGTTGCATGATACCAATTTCCAGTTTGAAAGTGATTTAAATCAAAATCTTCCATTGAAATTTCATGTTAATTATGTTCTAAACACAATCCAATCTGGCAAAGTTTCTACAGCTGGATGTCCTTCCTAACACCAACCACTCCAAGAGTGTAGTGGGTGCTTTTAACGTGCCACCAGCACGGGAGCCAGTCAGATGGTCCTGGCATCTGCCACAACTACAATTTCCATTTTTGATTGAGATTCTGATTGTGATGGGCAACATGCCATGCTTGAGGAGTCGTATTGAGTCAATCAAAATCAATAAACGGTTGGCGCTAGGAAGGGCATACAGCCACAAAAGTTATACCAAAGCAGGCAGTAGAGTATGGTGCAGTCATTCAACACGCCAGCTCCTGTCAAACCGTCCAACCCATGCCAGCGTGGAAAATGGACGTTAAATGATGATGATGATGATGTGTATGATTGTTTTCTTGTCTTGACATCACACGAAAGTTGTAAATGAGCGTCACTCTCATACAAGCGGTGTTATTCGTTTCTAATATTCTGTGCGAGCATGTCTGACCATGGGCAAATATTACCTTGCTTGCAAACGAGGTATGGATTGATGACAGGAAGGGAATCTGACCAGGGGAATCTACGTCAATAAATGCTGTCCGACTAATGCAGGCATAGAAAAATGGGCGTCAAAACGAGGACGATATGAAACAACAGAACATATTTTAAATAATTGAATAGATAACGAAAGCGTTACATAAAATATTAAAATATGGTATTTCCACTTTTAGTTAAATTAGAACCCGGAAAAATTCTAAACACTGCAAGTTGACCATCTTTTGCAAACGAATACATTACACACACACACACACATTACCTCTGTATAACGGGGTTTATTCCTGTCAAATTAGGGAATCTAGAAGCTAAAGATATTTATTTCAAATACGAAATATAAAAGCAACACAACAAAATCTTCCTGATCTATTTGTTAAAAAAAAACAACAAACAACAAAAATCTGCAGAAGTGTGTAAAGGGAGCTAAGTACGTTAAGCACAAAACTATAAATTATTCCTCATGTAGTATATTATTATTATTATTATTATTATTATTATTATTATGTTTCCGGCAGGAATAACTAACATAGCATGTGTTTTAAATTAAATTTAGTATCATATAGATGGATAGTTTTGCCTCACTGTATCGAAAAAGATTAATATATATTAATTTATTAGCCTTTACTCGGTTTTCTGCAGATGATGTGTGTGTGTTTACACATACATATGAAGTCTGTTCAAAATGCATCCGACTTTATTGTTTCCCGCTAAAACTAACGCCGCGTGGGCGAAATCCTGTAGGTAGGAGGTCACGCCACCCTTTGTGCGCAAGCATGAAAAATTTTGCGCCGGAAGGCCGCGCCAGTACCCGGCTGTTACGCCTAGAGTACAGACGTGTATGTAGTGCGCGCTCGCAGGACTTTCGTTTTCACGCAAAAATACCGAAAACAACGAGCAGAGATATTGCATCAAGTTTCTGGCAAAACTTGATGGTACTCAAGCTCAAACCATCCAAAAGATTAAGCAGGCCTTTGGCGATGATGCTATGTGGAAAACTCTGATCAAAGAGTGGCACAACCGCTTCAAACATGGCCACACCTCAGTGAAGAGCGATGACATGCTCGGGCAGGCCGTCCACAAGCCGAAACGATGAACCGATTGAGAAAGTTCGGCGAATAGTCATGGAAGACTGTCGTGTAACACTCCAGGAAAATGCTCACAAAGTGGGAATAAGCACAGGATCAGTGTATTCCAATTTAAGGAATGATTTGTGCAAGCGGAAAGTGTCGGCGAAATTCGCCCCCAAGATGCTGGTATATGCTATGCATTGAAGAAATTTGTCATACTTCGCATTCAAAAATGACTGAACTAATTATCTGTAATAATTAAATCACTCGGCTTTTATCATATTCGTTATCCCACAATTTAGCTTTAATAATTTCATTGTTACCGATCCTAATGTTTTGTCATATAAAATATGCATTCATACCACGAAAATATATATTTATATAATTATTCCCTAATGACAACCCCAACCAAAAACCACCTTCTTTGACATTTCTCTTCCGAGTAACAAAATAAAGATCACACTTTTTTTTTTCCTGCGACTACTACATTGACTTTCATTTCGAGATTATATATATATATGACAACTGTAAATAGCAACACACGATTCTTGTCTGCATTTATCTACTGCTAACCAAACATGTTCAGATATTTATAAAACCATAAATATAACTATTTTATTTTTCGCTTAAAGAAAAAAAAAAAAATCAAACTTAATTCTGTATTTTATCCTACATTTTTTTTTTTTCGGATAATACAGAATTTTTTTGTTTTTTTTGTTTTACAGGAAAAGAAAAAAAAATCCACAAATAATGATGTTAAAGAGAGAGAAAAAGCGGAGTAAATAATCTTCACTCAACTTTCATTACAGAAAGTGAATGGCTATTTCTACTACTGTAGTAATATTTTGCGTTATTGAATGTAAATTAATTTCATTATTTTGGTCAGATATTCTGCAACAGAAGAAGAAACCCAGTATTTTTGCTCATTATTAACCAGTATAATTTTACAACTTTCCTTACATTCAATTTGCGATTATTAAGTAAGCCGGTAATTAGTTTTAAGAATTATTTTAATTAATGACACTTAAAAAGACATGTTAAATTTTAATTACGCCGCTTCTCTCCCAATTATACCTGAATCAGCGAACATCATTGGTTTACTCTACCTCTATTATATTTCCTGCTGGAAAAATGGGTCTTGTCTATTTTGACTACCACCGAAGTTCCATTCTTCAAGTCCATGTCATCACTTTGGATAGGAAGTTGTCCAATAAAACGAATACCCTCATCTTTGCACAACTGGGCCCAGTCACTGCTGGCTTTCGCAACAGTATCTTGTAATAGCATATCTTTAGTCCAAGAATAAATGAAAATCACTAATTGTGACAGATCCAGCTTAGATTTATCAAAGACCGAATCAGTTCTTATAGACTTCCTATTTTTACAACGGCTGCAGTACCACCTATATTTGTCTTCGCAACCTGTATATTTATTTACACCACATGGAATATTACATGTAGTGCATGTATATGTATTTCTAATCAATCGACGTTTGGCCAACCATTCCAAAATATCCAAAGAACCTGGATCACCAATTGACTTGGACAAAGAATTTAAGGTCCACTTTTCATCTCGGATTTCTGCATCTGTCAAAACTTGGTCGACAATTTTCAATTTCTGCTTTGGACCTCTACGAGCCATGTTAAATGATTTGCTAATACAACTATTTTATTTCTCATCTTATGCACTGTATATCAGCTATTTTACAATTTGTTGTCCAATCTCATCTAAACTTTGGTAAAATGAAAGCAAAAACGGCGTAATTAAAATTGGAATCAGCAGTAATGGAGAAAGTCAAAAATCCGACATGGATTTCATGAATTGCCGAAACGAAAAGAAAGAAGAATGAAATGCTTTAAAATAACCAAAGTAGGCCTCCCACTCCAACTTTTGTTATTCATTTTTAACTGTCAAAGTAATTTTCAGATTTTTCTGATTTTGACATGGGATTGTGCAAAATTAAATTAATAAAAACAAAAGAAATTGTTAAAAATATCAAAATTTATTTACCCCTCCCCCAACATACATAAAGCGTCAATCTTGAGGAAACACAAATTTCTTAGAATTACATAAAGACAGGCGAAACACGACTAACTGTGCCTTCATATTAGCTCTTTACCATATTTGTTAACTATATTCCAGATTTATTTAGTCTCAGCACCAATTATATACAGTAGGATTATATTACATAAATATAGAGAAACCAGAAGGCACTGGGTTTCTTTGATACTTTTGCAGACATCCGACCAAAATAACGAAAGTGATTATTATTAATAAAAGCATTAATTAGTATAATAATAATAACTCACTTTATAATACAGAAATGTAAAAATGAGGTTATACTTTTATTGGCTTCGAATGGATAAAATAAATATTTGAGTCACTTAAATTTTATTAATCATTTTAGAAACTAATTTAATTTTTAGGCTATTTTAATTAACTTCACTCGAAACTGCTTATATAACTATCACATACTAAATGCATATATATATATATATATATATATATAGATATATTTGTTATATACATTACTTATGCATGTGTTTTATAGACCTAATACTAGGATATTGGGGTATTTAGTTTGACACTACGGTATTATATATATATATATATATATAACGGTACATTATGTATACACTTGTCTGATGTATATAATACTAGTATCATATACATGAAATATTCATGTATATTTTCATTAGCACCATTCTATACAAGCTCCAAATAAATACCTCGTAATAAACACACGCACACATATATGTGTGTGTATATATAGAAATATTTATACATATTTGATCTAATTTAAAATCACTCGATATGCACACCTAAATGTATGTAATGTACTTCAACATCATCTATCTGCAGTACTTTATCATTATATGTATATGTGTATATGTGTATATGTATTTGTACAGGAGTGTATATATATTTATGAGGATGTGTTTATATATGCGTATTCATATTTGTATGTATATATGTATATGTTATATACATTATAAATGTATACACGTGTCTTGTATGAATAACACACACACACCTACATACACAAGTCCAAAGTAAGCTAGAATCATATATTGCAGCAAACAACTGATGAGAGGAGGGGGAGAAGATGCACCTGTTTGCAAACGTGCTCAATTATTTGATGCAAGTTTTGTTTTAATACGGTTTCGACTATTAAATAGAGTACAATATATATATATATATATATATATATATATATGTATATTATATTATATAGAATACACTCTACAATATATATTTCCATTGAGTGATGAAACATTTTAGAAAAAAATAAATATCAAAAATTCACCCATAAAACATCAATGTAAGCGAAAGAAATTACTTTAAAATAGTAAAGATTATTAATTAAATAAATTAAAAATATTTAATCATGATGGAAAAAAAAAATTTTTTTGACCTTTGACCCAATATTAATATGTGGTCCTGCATTTTTTTTTTTTGTTAACGAAAAAATAAAACTTTTCTTTCTTTACACTTAGTAATTAAAATGATGTTTGTAATGAGTTAAATTGATGAAGGGCAAAAAAGACACAATATGATTTTTTTAAAAAAAAAGCTTTGATCGTTAAAAGTGTCAGTCAGTTTCTGAACATGGCGTCGGGTCTATTTCAAAGAGGGGGGAAAATGGGACAGCAAGTTATCTATTTATCAAAGGGAAAATTTCTTGTGAGAAATACAGAGACAATGAATGTGTATATATAAGAAATAAAAACCGTATGTATGTAGTATGTATGCGATACAATTTCATAGACTATCACCACCAACTCTTATAATAACAGTAAGATGAGGCAGTCCTACCGTAACAAGTGGTGAGACACACATTTTAACAGCCAACATGGAATAGAGAAAGAGAGAGAAAGAAAAAGAGTGAAACAAAGAGACAGAGAAAAAGAGAGAGAGAGTTGATACGCGCTTCAAGTGCGCATGCGTACAACATAGTCATTTTCTCTCATGATTCTCGCCGTAGGAGGAATGGTTTACCATATAAATGCATACGTATATTCACACACACACACATATATATATATATACATACATACACACACACACATATAAATACATACACATGTATACACACACACTATATATATATATAAATACATACACACCATATAGGTACATACACACGCTATATAAATATATATATATGTATGTATGTACATTATATCTACTTTACTTTTATTTGTTTCAGTCAGTTTGACTGTGGCCATGCTGGAACACCGCCTTTAGTCGAACAATCGGCCACACTCTGCGCGCGCGCGCTCGTATGTCTGAGAGAGAGAGATTAGCCTGGGCTGGGACTATTATTAGATGCAATTTCGCTTCCGTCTTCACGGTTTTTGCTGTCATTTTACGTTCGGTTGACTAGATGTCCTGTGATATTTTATTAGAGATTTACGGCAGATTGAGACCATGGAATTACGTCATTTGTCTAAATTGAAAGAAGATGTATTGAAAAATTTCGATTTTACTCAATTATACAACATGGAACTGTTGTTCTTCGACTAAACCATGCTGATATTTTATACACTAAATGATGTAGCTTGCTGTCAATAAATAAATACCATAGGGTCTAGTGCACTGTAATTATCTAAATTTGATAATTACAGTGTAATTTTTGTTGAAAAGGAATCATTATTATCATAAATGTATTTGTACAAAATGAAACAAAATTTTAAAAAATAGAATTAATATTTTCTAATTGTCAAATTATAATTTTCCTTTAAATATTTTCATATATAAACATAATTTTAAATTATTTTTTCTAAGGTGTAATCATTTACAGATTTTACGTAGAGTTATTGCTGTTTGATAATATGACCAGGATTAGAATTAAATTTAACTAGGAATTTCATATTTTATTAATGGTAAATTATCTTCGAAAAAAAAAACTTCGAAATTGATCGTATCAATAACATTCTTCGTTATTTATTCAATAAAATCCTCAAAGTTCAATCTTCATATATTTTGTTATGTATCTTTGGATAATATTTTTTTCTATCTCTCCATAATTCAAATGGCATAATGTGCGATAAACTCCTTTCGGTTTTGCTTTGGATCGTAATTTTCATTAAAAAAAAAAAAAAACTTAAATTTACAGCATCGAGTGACGGCGAAGGTAAAGGATAAGCACACCCGGTGTTTAAGGTAAAATTAGGGGTTAGGGTTACATCGAAAACGGGTGGTATGCGTATTCTTTACCTCCGCCTGAGTGACATCCGAATTAGTGATGGAAATGTAGGGGTACAGTGTCCCTCTACTTTTTAAAGAGAGTAGCTTAATCAGAGCCTATAAGCACCCGAGCAAATCAATGTACTAGGCTCCATAGTATTTATTTATTGACAGCAAGTCACATTATTTATAGGGCTTTCCCATAAGTAGGTTATCTCCCTTGGCTCGGCGGCGCTCCATGTGGACAATTAAACTTCCGCAGACTATCCACGCTATTGTTATTGTTTTACGTCTTATCATGGATATAAAGCAGCTCGATGATTCAGCTATTGAAGTACTTACTGTGCCTGAGTTAAAGAAATATTTAAGATTATATGGACAAATATTTGAAATGTTTCTTCAAATTTTCCACATCTACCTTCACCTCTCTCATTCCCATGTCGCTGGTCGGCCTGCAGCTGCTAGCTGGTAGTCATATTAAACCCCCTCAGCAATGGCTTTCAACAACAAAACAAGCAACAATACAATAACAGTTCCTCAACAAATTCCTACAACGTATTTCTACTCACGCGCTCCTTCAAAACATGACACGATAATAGTTCTTAAAACAATTTCAACAGAACGCAAATCAGAGAACTCACCACGTTAACCGCTTTCTTCAATCAAATTCGCAACACAACTCCAAAAAAACTGGTGCTCAACATGCATAATAAGCACTTGCTAATATTAGCCCTAAATTGGGGGCTAATATTAGCAAGTGCTTATTATGCATTAGTGAATCCCTTTCCATTCTTAGGTCTTTGGGGCTGAAAACCTTGAATAAGTTTATCGAGGTAATCCCTTTTTGCAATCATAAATTTTCCTCCACCTTCCTAAAACTATATAAAAATAGAAATAAGAACAAAAATAATAGTATTAGTAGTGGTAGTAATGGTAATGATAGAAATAAACATTAAAATAAAAAGACAAAAATATTGATATTAAAATGATAATAAAAATATGGATACAATGGTAGTATTTATTTTTTATTTATTTTTCATCATGGCTTACGTTGGATTTGAAACCTAATAGTCTTTAGTTACCAAACCTGCCTGACTATTCTAAAGGGTATACTAAAAATTAGATTTTTTTTTTTTTTGGACTAGTCCATATTATTATTTATTTAAGCTTGCTCTCATAATTATAATTTTTTTTTTTTGACTGGTAACTTTGTTGACGTCTGTGTCTTTTTTTTTTTTATCCTGAAGGGGTTATCACCAATTTGTGCTCTATTGTGTCCTAAATACGGCGATATACCCCCGAAATAGCCATGTGTTCTGTGTTTGTGTTCCACCTATACTTGTAATCCACTGTAAATGATGTTTATGGTTTGACTTTACTGATGTTACCTGCGGAATAGGTGAAATATGGATTTTACTTTGCCACACTTTGGATGTTCTGTTGTTGGTTTGTCCCGTGCGCTTCGGTATTCCTGTTTCTGAAATTGGATTTTACCTACGAAATTTGCTGTCATGAGGCAGGTAGTTGAACTTTCGTACTATTTATCTTGAACTTCTTTATTGGTCTCAGCGAATGAACTGTTGTGCTATGTCTCCCTATGTATTACTTTTTTCTCTATATTTTTGCTATATATATATATATATATTTATTCTACTGTATTTGTACCGGTCTCTAATATTTTTAATCAACTTTTAATCGCAGTTTATTTATATTCTATTGTATTTTTAATCGATTTTTTTTATTCTTATGTATAAAAATTTTGACTTCCCTTTACTAATTTGTTTTTGTGGTCTATGTTGTACTTCTTATTTGTGATCATTGGTGGGCTACGGCTTTTTGAGTCGATGACCTAACGGTTTTATTCTGCAATTAACTTTGTACCTATGTCTCAACTAGTTTGAGCACTTCTTTTACAGCCTTGTATAAATTCTTGGTTTTCTAATACAGAACTGTTAATATTGAATATATATATATATATATATCATAGCTAGGCTTACTCGAAATTCCCACATTCATTCAGAACATTAATAACAATTTCAATGTATTTATTTGAATGCAAAATTCTTTATTAAAAATACCTGTACATCAACACAACGATTGTTAGATTAAACATTCGTGTTTAGCCCAACGTACACCACTCGAATTTGTTTCCCTCTTGAATTTTAACATGTTCTAATCTGTTAATGAGGAGATAAATCAAAGAGACATTTCACTCATCTACTAACTGCGTATATGATCATGCACTTAATGATATTTTAAATACTTTGTTTGGAAAAACGGATGGCAAGGGGTGATCTTTCGATGGTCCATTAAAATTGACGAAATGCTGGGAACACATTTGGCTATTTGCAGTGTAAACAAAGTCTTTCATCACATGTCTCGATCTCTGAAGCCAAATACGACGAATAGCTACGTTTGCAGGATATATATGCAGTGAAATAACTTTGCCGTCTACATTCTTCCTTCTATAGTGGCTGCATATACAGCAGTATTTGCGTGATTTCTTCGGAGACATATTAACCGGTCAGTACAGTATGTGAGTCGTTAGTCTGCGGAAGTTAAAGCAAGTCACTGAGCATGCGTACATGTCATACGGGAGAGTTCCAATCAGGGGTGGATAACAACCTTATAGGAACCCCCTATAGTATCACAATCGGGCCTCTAGATCCGTAAGGCCTAAGTGTAACCATGCCTTAAGATGGCATTGGACATACACCCACCTTTCTAACCTCAGCATATCGGATCCTAGCTTACCCCTGGTACCCTGACAACCCAATATTGGATGGATTTTAAGAAAGACAGTAATGTGTCACGTATCACTTTTAATAATCCAAGGCCGTGTCGTGCCTCCAGATACAAATTAATTGTTGCGCAATATTTACAAAACAACCATTTTCGTATATATATATACACGAAATATTTTGAGGGATAGAAAATCTGTTTTAAAATATACTTGCATTAAGCTCAGTGTGTGTGTGCAAGCAATGCACGAACAAAATGTCAGCTGGGCTCATTAGCCACCAGCGGACCCACAAGTGTAAAGTCGAAATTTGTCTAAGAGCATAAGGCTCTTAATGGTTAGTGATGGTCACGATTGGACAACCATTATATATATATATAAGCAATAACTACAGGGTTTTACCCCCCCCCCCAGACTTTGCCATAACCTGCAGATGTTTCCTTCAAAATTCCTACATGCTCGAAATGTACATACATCAAGGTATATTTGTAGAAAATTTCACGAAAAAATATTAATTTTCATGGAAGTTAAGAATTTAAATGGACTCTGTTGGAATTTCCGAAAATTGTCCCCCACCCCCATTCCCAAACTCTTTCACCGAAAATTTTTGTATATTCGGAATCTACATAATAAATACAATTTGCATAGAAAATTTCATTAAAAAATATTCATTTTTCTGAAAGTTATGACCTTCCAAAGTCTGGGGGGTAGAACTCTGTAGTTATGCCTATATATATATATATATGTAAATATATGAACTCCAAACGTAAATCCGGAGGAAATACCGCTAAGCATTTTGTCTAGCTCGCCGCCTTTATATATATATATATATATATATACATGCATACACACATATAGACACCCATCCATACATACACACGTCTCATTCAAACACGTGCACACTCATACCCATTCAAGCAATCTTTCTATCTCACGCTCTTTCTTTTTATCCCCTCTCTCCCTCCCTCCTAACATGCACTCATTCATACACGATATCCTGCAATCACGTATTCTTCTTCTTCTTTCTCCCTCGATCACGCATTCATATACACTAATTCTTCACCTCCCTCCCTCTCACATACATTCACACTATCTCTCATTAACACACTCTTCTTTCTCTCTCTCTCTCTTATTCTCGATCATACATTCATTCATGAACATTTTGACTCACGTATTACCTCCTTTCTCTCTTTCTCTTTCTGTCTCATACGCATTCACTCGCATACCACCACTCACTCACAGACTCCCCCTCTCCCTTTCCCTCACACACATCCGTACCCACTATCACTCACACTTACACTCACATATCCCCCCCTCTCTCTCTCCCTCTATCTTTATGTTGTAAATATTTTCAACAAGCCAGGTGTGATTATAACACCTGTCTGTGATGTTGTTACTAAGGATGAGAGAAATGTGACGTGAGAACAGTTCTCCGAGACTTTCATTCCACCATATTTTGAAATGTTGGTAGCCTTGACCTACAAGAAATAGCAGTTAGATCTCCTCTAAATCACACCATAGTCACTTTTAGAAAGTTAACATCTGCAACACTTGATCATAGAACTGACCCAGGGTTAAACAATAGTGGTTTCACATTTTGGCACTAGGCCAGCAATTTCGGGGAAAGGAGAAAGTCGATTACATTGACCCTAGTACTCAACTGGGACTTATTTTATCGACCTCGAAAGGATGAAAGGCAAAGTCGACCTCGGCGAAATTTTAACTCAGAGTGTAAAAGACAGACGAAATGCCGCTAAGCATTTCGCCGGTTCGCCGTAGTTGTCTGCTAGAAATAGCAGCTAAATCACATCTTACTATCTTTCAAAGGCTTACCTACTGTTCGATAGCCCACCTCGACTTTGTTCCCTAACATTTTTTTAAAAATACATATTTTTACCGAAATTCTGCAGATATACGCAGTTAAAATTGCATGGTGTAAAACTACATTAAACCCCTGTTTATGAGGAAAAACTACATCAATTTAGAGTGTTTACGGTGTAAATCTGTGTTCGAAGCCTGCATTTATAATGTAAAACAATGTTAAAACACTTTCTGTATGAAACTGCTTGGAGATATTGCGTTTTGATGTAAAACGACAATAAAACTGATATTTTAAAATATAATCTAGATTAAAACACTGCATTTATTAATATAAAACCAGATTAAATGGCATACCTACACAAGTGTGCCCTCACCACGACTCTGTTTCCAGTTTTCAGAAAAGAAGGATATATTTTAATGATATTTTCTACAAATACGCTATAGATGCTGTAGATTCCGATTATATCGGAATTTGTTGTGAAAAGAATTTCCATGAGCGGGGACAGGGTTCCGGAAAATTCACTCGAGTCAGCTTTGTTTCCTCGTAATTTTCAGGAAAATGGGTAAATTTCAATGAAATTTTCAAGAAATACCTTTCAGAGTGCGTAAATTACGATTATATCGGAATTTAATGTAAAACAAAATTTGTGCCAAAATTTAAAATCATTATTAAGCTGATGTTTGGAACATATATTGATATGAAATTTTGATGGAAGTTTTTAATTTAGATCACTTTAAACCTTTTGCTATCATACCTCTGTTGATATATACTGCTTTCACTTCAATTAATTTCGAAAATAATGAGTTTTGTAAAACAATTTTGCCATTATAATAATGGCTGGTGTTTGAAACAACTTCAAATTTTGATGACAGGTTTTAATTTTAAAGCAGAAAGTTTGTATCATAGGACCAGAGTTGGTTTCAAGTTAGTATCAAAAAGTTAAGACTCTTTTTATGATATAAAACTAGATTAAGATACAATATATCTTTGTCTTTAATCTTTTGCTGGCTTTAGTCATTAGACAGTGGACATGCTGGGGCACTTCCTGGAAGGGTTTTACTCAACTAATCAACGCCAGCTCTTCATCATCATCATTGTTTAGCGTCTGTTCTCCATGCTGGCATGGGTTGGACGGTTTGACATGGAGCTGGTTAGCAGGGATCTGTCCAGATTCCATTTGTCTATTGTGGCATGGCTTCTGTGATTCCATGCCCTTCCTGACGTCAGCCACTTAGCAGGGTATGCTGGGTGCATTTTACATGCCACTGGCACAGGTGCTTTTTAAGTGGCACCCGGAAAGGACAAGCCTGTATGTATGGAGGACAGTGGTTTTACTTGGCTTGATGTTTCTTATCAAGTACAGCAAATCGCTACATCTCACGGTCCCTTATCTCCTCAGTGAAGCCCAGTATGCGAAGACCTTCATCCCATGCCTTCAGGATCTACCCCTTCCACAGGGACCCTCCACAATTAGAGCTCGGCACTTCTTTATGCAGCTGTCCTCGGTCAAACACACCATGTCTTTTGTTGATACCACTTAGTTACAGGGATGAAACAACCCAACGCTGTAAATCTCCTGTAAAACACTGAGTTTCTCACCTGTATTGATTGCATCACTTCCTCCATCATTGTATCAATTTAAGGTGTAACATTATTGATTAGCTATTGACTAATTGATTGCTATTTTGTTCACTGCACTCTGTGCACTCCTGATCATAATGCATGCAGAGAATTATTGAAGAATATGGAACTCTATGAGAGTTCAATGGAAGCTGGGTGATTGATAAGTTCTGTTACCTGGGAGAGCTGAGGATTTCTGGGAGGGGAGAGGAGATAAAAGAAATAAAAAAAAGAAACGAGAAGCAGAGATTTAAGGACTTTTCTTTGTTCTTTGTATTGAGAATGAAAAATTCCTTTTTTTTAAAATACAAAAGAAGACACCATGCTGTATGCACAAAGCGTGTAATGTTGCCTGGCAGAGGAAGAGAGAGAGAGAGAGATTGAATTGTGGTGGTGGCACAGTGAGGACTGTGGAGAGTGGGATAGGATTAGTTGAATATGGCCTCGAGGAGATGGAATATTGAATAATGAATGACTGTTCAATGAAGATGGATGATTTGAGAAATATAATGAAGTCGGAGTGGTGGTGGATTTTAATAGAGAGAGAGAGAGAAAATACAGGGAAAGAGAAAGGGAATAAGAAAGAAGACAGAGAATGAGATTCAGACTAAACAAAAGAGAAAGACAGAAAGAAAGAGAGGGAGAGAGATTCAGTTGTGTTACTTGAGATATCATCATCATCATCACCATCATTGTTTCAGTGTCCAATTTTCCAATGCTTACATGTGTCAGATGGAATTTGTTGAGGCAACGATCTCTATGGCTGGATGCCCTTCTTAACGCCAACCACTTTACAGGGTATACGGGGTTACTTTTATGTGGCACCAGTCCTAATGATGTCACCTGTGCTTGTGTTTGTCCTCCACCCCACCCATTGTTTCGCTGCTTTACAACCAGTGTTGGTTTATTTATGTCCCCTTTGTAGTTCAGTAAAAGAGACCAGATTAAAGAAAGAAAATATGAGCAACAGGGTTGACTAAAACCCTTGATCACAGTGCTCCAGTATGGGCTCAGTCCAATGAAAAATGAATAAAAGATAAGAAAAGGACTAAAAGAACAACAACGTTAACTTCAGCTGCCAAACACGACCAACTTGTGGGAGCATAGGTGTGGCTGTGTGGTAAGAAGTTTGCTTTTTGCTTTCCAACCACTTCATTATGGGTTCAGTCCCACTGTGTAGCACCTTGGACAAGTACGGCCGCAGTCAAATGACTGAAACAAATAAAAGAATATATATACATGCACACACATGGTAGGCTTCTTTCAGTTTCCGTCTAGTAAATCTACTCACAAGACTTTGGTTGTTCTAAGGCTATAGTAGTTGGCACTTGCTCATGGTGCCATGCAGCGGGACTGAACCGGAAACCATGTGGTTCGGAAGCAAACTTCTCAACCACACAGCTGCACTTCGACAAACACACATTCACTTGAGAATAGACTTCTGTAAGTGAAGGCTTCAGTATCTAACTCAGGTGAACCGTACAGGTTAAGGATAGAAATGCTTAGCCCCTTGAGATAACTAGCTAAAGGTACATGTTAGGGGTTTCCGGCATTGCCATAGCTTTAGTAACCACCAGGAAAAAAAGGTCACGATGTCTGGAAGTAGCACTTGCAGTTTCTCTGAAGATTGGCCAGAAAAACGACCTGATTGAAAGCCGAAACGAGCAGTTGAAAATGTGAATATTTGAATAGATAAATACGATTATAAATAGAACTTTATAAAATAATTTAGGACATGTAGCAAGAAGACCGTTATTTAAAATAAAGGAAATTCACAACTACAACCTCTTCCTCCTCCACCTTCTTCTACCGTCAGTGCTATCAACATAGCTACCACCATCACCACAGTAATTAACATTGATAAAAGTCGTAATGAGCTTCCATGAAGGTAATCGAGGAGTTATCTCCCATTAGCCAGCGAAACCTGTACAGCAGGTTTGCTTTCAAAGACAATTTTGATTCTCTCTCCCTCTCTCTTCATTTTTATTCACTCCCTGCTCTTTCTCTTTGAAAGTTTTTTTTTTAATAAAGTTCTATATTTATCCATCAATCAATGATATCTAGAAATATGTTTTAAACTTCGATTATTTTCAATAACAAGCTACCGTAATACATGGGATGAGAGAAATAGCTGTGTCTTGGATATTTTTTTGAAAAAAACCCCCCAAAAATCATGACTTAAAGCAGAAACAGTAGTGGCCATGACCCTGTTCAGAACTTCCAATACTCGTGGGACGAAGTTAACCCCAGAGAAGAGGTCTGACCTGAAAGCTTGCAATAAAACAGGACTCTATCAAAGGAAACCAAGAGCAATGTGGTTACAATGACTATAAGAACCGAAGGAAGTTGACAAAACTAATTGCTTCGATCACAGATAACAAAACCACGCGTTTATGAAATAAATCGATTTCATTATTTGATTGTCATTAGGCTGCAAGCTGGCAGAATCCTCAGCACGCCGGACAAAATGTTAAGCGGCATTTCGTTCGTCTTTACGTTCTGAATTAAAATTCCTCTGAGGCCGACTTCGCCTTCCATCCTTTCGGAGTCGATAAAATAAATACTAGTTGAGTCCTGGGATCGATGTAATCGACTTACACCCTACCCACGAAACTGCTGGCCTTGTGTCAGAAATTGAAATAAAAATTAATAGAACGGGAAATACAAAGATAACAAGATATAAACCCCGGACCCCCGTCAAGGCAACACCATAGCCCAACGTCCACAAGGGGCTAAATATAGAGGTTACATATTACAAAGACAATACAATTCTTTTTATCATTATTAGTGAACAATAACGTCGTTTGTCCAGAACCAATAACTGGTTCATTGCTTTTCTGCCGGTAAGAGTAAAGACAACATCGATGTAGACCAAATATCTTAAGGGACTTCTTTTGTAAAGCACCGGGTTTTAGGTTTCCTCGCCGATGTTTACACAATTCCTTCAATTAACAATTTTTGTTTCCACTTGCAACGTATTGATTAATCCGAAGCTATGATAAAAGACACTTGCCCAAAGTGCCGCGTTGTAGGACCGAACCCGGAATCACACAGTAGCTAAGCGAACTTCTTACCTTCACAGCCATGCTTTTACTGCTATTTCTAGCAGGTCGAATAGCCGGGTTAAGTTCCCTTTCATAAATGGAGAGAAGAAAATTTTTTGCTGTTGTTTTGAAAGGAATATTTCTACTCTCCAAACATACATTCTCACACACACATGCATTGTTTCTTTTCATACACTCACCTACATTAATGTGCTCAGAAGGGATATTTCTACATTCGAACTACTCTCCACACATTCTCTCTCTGACACCCCGTCATACACACATATCGTCTCATATATTCTCTTTATCTTTCACACACATATTTTCTCATGTACGTACATATACTCTCTCTCATTCATACATTCTTTCAAATAGGGTCTCATACATACATTGTCACTCATACACATATCTGTCAGTCCCTCTCATATACATTGTCTTACACATATTGTCTCATATGCACACATTGTTTCTTATACACTCATTCATTTACTTTCTAACCCCTCTCTCTCTTTTTCACACTCCTGTAACGAAATACTATTTTAGTGAGTTTTCAGGGTTGACGGTTGAACGCTTTAAGAAACAAAAAACACCAAAATAAAAATAAAAATGGTTGGCTGGATTCCCCCGCACCCGTAAATAAATATTTATGTCTACAAAACAAGTGTATGCAACTACATTGAATTAGTTCTGCTTTCTTTATTTTATTTTAGCCGACACAGGCCATCATTAATTCTGTTTTGTACTTCCTAGCAGCTGTGTGACCGGAAAACAACTGGGGCACCTAACAACAACAACAGGGAAGGCGAAAACACGTATGAGGGTAAAAGAGAGAGACAATAGTTTAATAAATAGGTGAACAAAAGACAACAAAAATACTAGTATTGTATTTTAACTTTGATTTTAAACTTAACATAGAAGTTAGTTCTCCATTGAATTTTTACACTTTGTAGTTTATTAATATACAGTTATTTTCCTAGACTTTAACGTACTTTTTCAACGACATAACAACCTGAGTTTATTTATTTTAACTGAGATTTCTTTCTCTCCACCTCGACCAGATTTTTACTTCCACTCAAAATCGTCTTTCCTTAAGATCGTGGCCGTTGTCTATCATGTTTGTGTATTATAAGTGTTGTAAAGACCATCACATGTACTCAGAATATTGAACATAATAAAAATTGTAAGACATTTGGGTACCCAGCCAGTCATGGAAATCATAAAGAGTTCGTTGGGAGCAGATATGATCGTTTACAGAGAGTATATTTATAGAAAAGATAAAGCCAACTTGAATACCATGTACTGGCGATGTGTTAAATCGAAATGTAAAGGGAGATTGGTGAGCATTCTGGATTATAAAGAAAAGGACGTGGAAGAAATTCAACTGAAGGTCAGGGGTCACCATTTTCATCCTCCTGATCCTTTGGATGTGAAGGCAAGGAAAGCATTAATTGAAGCGAAGTCAATTTTGAACTGCAACGAACTACCTAGAAACAAAAAGGTAATCATTATTCGATTTAACCATTGTTTTAATTTTTTTTTAGCAAAAAAAACAAAACTTTCGAAATATAATTACAGCTTCAAAATGATGTTTATTTATTTTGTCTTTATTTCCAAAACATTTTTTTTTATTTATAAAGTATATATTTAATAGCTGAGTATGTATATCTGATAGACACACTCTCAACTATCTATTTCTCTCTCTCTATTAGCCTGTCTGCCGGTCTAGTCGGGAGAAAGTTACAAAAGTGACTCTGGGGCCAACATTTTCGTCCAACCGACTTTGAATCTGAGTTTGTTTCTTTTTTATCGATCGAATCATATATATATTCTTTTGCTGTTGGTGGACTGCAGCCTTCCTATGGAACCTAGTGACTTCTATAGTTTGAAACCAAGTATATCGATCTGTATTTGTAGAACCGTTAGTTGGACAACACCGATTTGTTTTTAAAAACCCTTGTAAACATTAACTAACCAGGTACGCGCGCGCACACATCACACATATTTTCAATACTTTTTTTTTTTACATATATGTCATCTGTTAAATTCCAGTCAACAACCTGAGGCTCATTATAGTTGAGTAGAGCCCCGTGTAAAATGTCGCGCAGTGAGATCGAACCTCAAATCTCAGTGCTGCAAAGCGAACTTTGTAACTAAACGGCCTAACGAATACGTGGAGTATATTATTTATCTTTTACTTGTTTCAGTCATTAGACTGCGGCCATGCTGGAGTACCGCCTTCAAGAATTTCTTGTCGACTCCAGTACTTATTCTATCGGTCATTTATGCCGAACAGTTAAGTTACGGGAACATTACCGGTTGTCAAGCGGCGTCGGGGGGTGGGTAGAGGACACACACAGAGCCAATCTTGCGGAGAAAGTTCATGAAAATGAAACTATTTGTTCGGTAATTTCCGACATACATGCACAAAAAAACTCCCATACTTACATACGCTAAGAATACAATAACAAGCGGTTCAAGTGAAAACAAAAGTTAAAGAAATAAAATTTTTTACGGAAATTGCTGAACAAACACTTTCACTTTTCATGGTCTTTCTCCAAAAGAATGCCATATATATACATATAGAGAGAGAGAAGAGCGGACATAACAAACAGAGAGAGAGATGAAATTTACTTACCATATCTATCTATCTGCTTGTCTATCTCTCCATATCTCTGTCCGTCCGTCCATCCATCTATCTATCTATCTATCTATCACACAAGTGTGCTCTCTTCCCCGATTTTGTTTCCTTACAATTTTCTGAAAAAAATGGGTATTTTTAATGAAATACCATTCTGACTGCATAAATTATACGATTATATCGGAATTTAATGTGAAAAAAAAAATGTTGGGCGCACACACGTACATACTGTTATACTTTTCATATACATTACAAAATAAAGCTTGATATTCTGAACACATTATGTGTGTTTTAGTATGTATGTGTGTACACCAACCTGTTTTGTTTTTTCATTATGATCGTAATCTATACACACGCACACATATGAAGTCTGTTTTTCGGCCATCGTCTCGTCACTTGTTGCGATTATTTCCTTTAGGAGGTTTCCCAATTTCTTGAAATCAGCGCTCTTCGTCCACTTTTCCCTTATATTTTCCCATGTCTCTTCCTATTTTGCAGGTTCCTTCCATTGGAATCACTTGCCAATTCTTTTACCCAGCTTCACCCCGTTCTATACACATCACATGTCAGAACCAGTGCAGTCTTCTCTCATGCACGTTACATCTGATTCCACGAGCCAACGCGGTAGCCTGTATATTAGTCACTCGACGCGCTAGAAACAGCAGCCAAATCTCTCTCAAATTAACATCCTAAAAGATCGAACATCTTGATTATTGGAGTCTTGGGTTCCTTGCTTATAGGAAAAATACAGAATGGTCACGGTTGGAATGTCTTTGATCAATGGTTCAATCAGGGCCTACATGAGACTATAAACAATATCAACATTCGATTCCTCTAATATTTAGTCTTTCCCTGACCCGTTATTCACCTTCTCTGTAATGTCACCGTACAAGAAATACAGATATAATCGCATGTAACCCTTTCTCTCACAGATATCCTATCCATCAGAATAATCGAATTTGTTTCCACCTTAAATAATTCCAATCTCGTGGAAACATGCCATATGTAGTAACAATATCTTTTCTTTCTGAAACGATTTGTTTTAATTCCTTTTGTTATTCAAGGTCTGCGATATCTGCTCCTGTATCAGTTATTATTAAATCAACATCTTTATTAACAGAGTTTTAAATATCATTCAGAACAGATGGATTGACGTAGCTTCCTAAATGAGGAACAGCCTGATGACCCCAAGAATGTCCTTTTTACATTCATTATAAATAAGAGAACATTTACGTGGTAAATATTCTTTTAAACCCATTTTAACGTTCTCGATTATTCTGCCAGTATTTCCATTTGATTGTGGATGATATATAGAGGTGTTTTCGTAGGTCTACACCCAGTTTTAACGAAGCCAGATGCTCGAGTTTATTATTTATGTAATTCACAGACATTGTCAAGAAGTCCGCCAACTTATCGCCGCCAATTCAGTGCGGAGTCAAGTTATCGGTAAACTAACTCATCGCCTCAATTAACTTACTTTAAAAATTGAAATTCATAGAAGTGAAATGGAATTGAAAAAAAACCCCTTTATTTAAAGAAATGGAATGTTAATTAAAATACCTTATTTTACTAAAGTGTATATGTTTAAATCAGTGGTTCGCTACTAATTCATCGCCGCCAATTCATCGCGAGCCAAGTCCTCGCTCACCAACTCATCACCGAACTACTTCAGTATCAAACCAAATAATTACTAAGCAGACTAAATTAGCAAATTACAAGTCAGCTAATTATTAATTTAAATGTGACAGCGTTTACTTATTTACTGTTCGACGCTGGCAACTTCGGTTCATGCAATTAATTTAGAACTGTTTGAGCTACGATTGCTTAAATTTTTCAAGGAGGCCCTTCACAATGGAACGTGTTTTCAGTCAGCGAGGCAAAGAGAAGTTCTCACACAATGGCTATTTGTTTATATTTGATAAATTTAGTAGGACCGACACTGACTTAATGTTTTGGCGTTGTGAATTAATCGGCAGATGCAAAGCAAGAATTCACACAAAATTTGGCGATGTTGTGAAATTTATGAATACTCACACACATGATTGTTCACCAATAAGGGAAGTAGTAAAAATGGTCAGAAAATTGAAAAGCTGCTCTCGAAAGTCACTGGAAGGTCCAAATATAGTAATTGACGAAACATTGGGCAGTGTTTTCCGACCGGTAAGCACTTCAAATAAGCATTTTTCCTTCTATATTTCTATGTATATAATAATAATTCTTTCTAATTTCGGCTCAAGGCCAGCAATTTTGAGGGAAAGAGAAAGTCAGTTATATCGATCCCAGCGTTAAGCTGGTACTTCATTTTATCGACCCGAAAGGCAAACGTTGATTTCGGCAGGATTTGAACTCAGAGCGTAGAGAGCCAGAAGAAATGCTGCTAAGTTCTTGTGTCGGATGCGCTAACAGTTCTGTCAGCTCACTGTCTTACTAATATTTTTTAATAGCAATTAAACATTTTGATGGAATAAATTAAATGCGTGGAAATTGAACCGCTATGTTAAATTAAGGCACTGTGGCTCTCCGTTTTCATACACAAAATGCTCTAAGAATGTCCTTTCTGAATGAAATACAGTTCTTCCGTAGCTCCTTAACTCTTTCTCTTTCTTTATTCTTATTAATTCACCCACAGTATCAGTAGCGTAGCTTGGGGTAGAGCGAGCCGCCCCTGGGAAGAAACAATTTTTGGGTCTACTGTATAAACGCCTATATAGGCTCGTGAACCCGGGAGTAGGGGCTGGGTTCTTAAACTATAGGGCTTCCCCGGCGGCACATGCCACATCATTGCATAGTATACGTCAACAAATATTAACAGTACTTCTAAATTCTTGACATAAACATGATCAATGGACGCATGTATCCATTCTTCATCATCATCATCACCATCATTTAACGTCTGCTTTCCATGCTGGCATGGGTTGGACGGTTTGACAGGAGCTTGCAAGCCAGTGGATCGTGCTAGGTTTTACTATCTGCTTTGGCATGGCTTCTATGGCTGGGCGCCTTTCCTGATGCCAATCCCTTTACAGAATGTACTGGGTGCTTTTTACGTGACACTAGAATCAGCAGTAGCAAGGTCACCAGGTAACTTGCAAAAAAAAAAAAAAAAAAAAGAAAAAGAAAAAACCTCAACTGAACAAGGGAGTAATATTGAGAGTACAAATGTCATGTTTTCAAAAGTTCTGAATTAAAATCTTCCACCAAACCTTAGTCTAATTGAAAGAAACACAGAGCATCTCAACAGAAATATGGTAACAGAAGGGTTAAAGATTTTCAACAGAAATGACAACATCACACTTCTAAAACAAAATATAGACTTGTAAACCTTCAATATTCTTGGTAGTTCGTCTGTCTTTATGTTCTGAGTTCAAATTCTGCCAAAGTTGACTTTGTCTTTCATCCTTTCGGGGGGAGGGGGTCGATAAATTAAGTACCACAAAACATCATAAAGAAGAATGAATAATTATACATCTTCAAAAGTTATTTATTACAGCATTATCCCCATTTTGAGAATAATGCTGTCAAACCCATATTGGTATCAAAATCTATACCAGCCCCTGTTCCAAAGGTCCCAGCTATTCCGTCTAGATTCAAGGGCCCACAACTATTTAACACCTTGCTAAAACATCTGAGGGTTCTCTATGGACTAGGGGTAGATGTTTTCAAGAAACAACTTGAGCTCTTGCTATCCAAGCTTTGGATATTAACCTATATCAAGGCAGGAAACTCAAAAGAGGGCAGCAGTGTTGAACTCCCTCCTTCAGCAAATGCCAATCACATATAATTGACCATTGAAAGGGTGATTACACTGGCAGTGCTGCAGCATGGCCGCAACCACAGGGCTGAAATGTATAAAAGAATTCAAAGAATTTACTTCCAATCCAATACGCGTTTCTGCTGGATAAATGCCTTAATGTCTTTTGACGCAGTATTTAGGTGCATTTAGTTGGTTCAGCCGCAGTAAATATCCGTCCAAGGTAAACATTCCCATGTAGCTTTGTCCATGTTCAAAGAACATGGGTACAAACTGTTAACCTCCAATTTTATTTCTCTTTGACTTCCAAAAAAATTCTTTTTAATATTTGATAAGATGGATGCCATCGAAACCGGTTATATTTTAAATCACTCACTCTAACAAAAATATTAAACATTCTGTAAAATATATTTTTGTGCCTTTTCAAATTTTAGTTACTTTTTTAACCATAATTTTTGATTCGTATGTACTCTTAACTCCTTTTCAACTATATATATATATATATATAAATATATATATATTGGGGGAGAGGGATTATCACCTAGATATCCAATTAAGTTATACAAGAAGGAATCATTCCTAATAACTGACATTGCAGTATCCTCATAAACAGCTATCAGGGCAAAGGAGATGTCTTAGAGTGAAGTAGCTATTTAGGAATCAGATTATTGGATCCGATTATGAAGGTCATGGAGAAAGTTATGGCTCAATTGATTTGTGATAAGATTGACCAAGATGAGATATTGTATGGCTTCATATCCAGGAAAATACCACAGATGCAGTCTTCCTTATGAGGAGGCAACAGGAGGTGAAATGTTTGGCTCAGAGTTGAGGGCCCGCTTTACGAGACCCTGGGTTTACGAGTTTTATTTTATTATAAATTTTTCAAACACAAGATCCAAATTTTGAACCAAGTGCAAAAAAAGTTTCTACCACCATAACAAATGCTTCTGCATGTTACTGAGAAATTTATTGAGAGCGAATAAAAGCTTCTTCTAATCAAACAACTCTACACTTGTGTGTAAGTACAGGCAGAGGCATTTGGTTAACAAAATGGTTTCCTAACTCTAATCATGTAGTCTTGTGTGGCACCATGTGTTTTGTATAGCCCTGGGCCAACCAAAGCCTTGCAAATGGAAACTGAAAGAAACCCATTGTGTGTGTGTGTAGTAATGTAAGTGTTAAAAAGTATATTATTAAACTATGCTTTACATAGTGAAAACATTCTGATACGGAACTCAATGCAGTGATAGTTGTGTGCGGCCCAACCTGGAGCAAAACTCAGAGTAGATTATCAAATTCTGATATAATAAATACAGAGACACACACACACAACATTTGTGTATAATTATGGGTATGTGCGAGTATGTGCATATATGAGTGCAGTGGTGGGACCCTGCGCCATTAGAACTTGCAGGTGGGACCCTTTAGTCTCCTGGCAACCAATATTTTTAGACCCAGTCCGCCACTGTATGAGTGTATGTATATGTCTCTTCCTCTCTCTCTGTATATATATATATATATATATACCGGAGTAAGCACATGAAATGTGCAACAAGGTGGAAAAAAGAGTACTCAAATATCTTGTTCCAGGATAAGAAGGCGCTTAACCAAAGACGCGAACTTTTAAACACATGTAGGCATGCGTCCAAATTTAAAATGTCTACATGTAATATTCCATATGGGTAAAATTTTGGACTATGATCGACTCCTTATAACCATTGTGCAATCTGACTATATATATATATATATATATATATATATATATATATATAGGTTACTTGGAAAAGGACGCGTGGCGTTCGGAGTACATAAAACAGGGGACAACTGATGAAGGGAATGTTCTTTATGCTGCATGTCTGTTTCTCTGTTTGTTTGTTGTTTTTGTTGTTTGAAAAAAAGTTCGTTTTCTATGCTTTTGTTTTTTATGTTCTCGTTTCTCATTCTGTCCACGTTTTTTTGATGTCCTGTACCCATATATGCATGTATGTATACATATATATGTAGGTATGTACATATATGTATGTATATATTTATATATTATTTATATTATTATTATTATAATATACAGACGATACAAAGAAAACAAGGATGTATCATGTGAATATGTGTGTGTGTGTGTATATATATATATATATATATATGTGTGTGTGTGTGTGTGTGTGTGTGTGTTACTTGAAGATCATGGTGGTGGTGTCACTGATTTTTCCCAGTCGCATTTTCCCAGCCAACATTTCCTAGTCACATTTTCGTAGCCGACATTTCTCGATAGCAGTTTTCTCCCAGCAAGACTACTTTAGACAATATTTTCCGTTTTTATTTGCAATAATTCTATGAAAATTATAATTAACACAAGTAATCAGTAAGGAAGAAGATTACATGACGGAAAATGTTTTTATTTTGTTATGTTTAATTAAGGCTGTAAATAAATTATTTTAACTGTAAAAAGGTTATCAAACAGTTAACATTACAATTTCTCTTTATAAATACGTCATAAGATTTAAGATTAATAGCGATAAAAATTATCAAGTTATAAAGTTTGATTCATTTAGTATTTGCTTCCAGGAATATTCGAGAAATATTCGTTTGCTATAATTGAGTATTAACAAATTTTATGCTGGAATATGGATAACAACGTTTCATACATCGCAAGTATCAGAGGCAAGGAAAAAGCTTGCAACAATGGCTATGTTTATGGGTTTGACAAGAAAAGCAAGAAAGACGACCAGCTCTTCTTTTACCTCTGCGAGAGACAAAGATACGAGCAATGTCCATCGAGAATCCATGTAAAACATGACACGGTGGTGAAACGCATGCATCAACATAACCATGCTCCAAATCGATCAAGGAAAAAAACCTTGAAAATAGCTTCTGAGATCAAAGATCATGCGGCCACTTCCGCGGAACCGTTCATAAATACCATCATAGCAGACAGGACAACTCATATACCAGCCTCTGTTGCAGCAGCAGTAATTATACCAAATGTAGGTACTCTGTTTACTTTGCCTGTTCATTCACACAGATACAAAATACTATATATATGTAAATACTATATATATATATATATATATATATATATATGTAATGTAATGTCTTTTTGTTGATATAGACACACGTACGCAGATGTGTTTATATACATACATGTACCTGTGCGGCTGTAATGGTCTGTCTTGGCTGGGATATCGATCGCTGGGAAAAGCGGCTGGGAAATGCGTTACATTGTGTGTGTGTGTGTGTGTATACATTTTATATTGTCGAGAGATATTCTTGCTTTTGGCACAACCGGTCTATTTTTCTTTTAGAGTGTATCCTTGTTTTTCCTGACTTATAGACTAACTGATCACACACACACACAAAGATGTGTGTAATTTCATTTATGTACCTGGAAATTCTACGAACAAATTCTGCTCATCGTATCAATGTTAATATGTATGTATGTATGTATGTATGTATGCGTGCGTGCGAGTGTGCATGTCTATACGAGTTCCTGTTTATGTGTTCTTGTCTGTGAGTGCTTGTATCGATGTTACTGTGTATATATATTTAAGCGTCCAACCCATGCTAGCATGGAAAATGAACGTTAAACGATGAGGATGATAAATGATTATATATATATATATATATATATAGACCTTTTGCGATGAAATCTCTTGCTATATTGGTAACGATTACATGTTTTTCTATGAACAAATATATATATATATATATATATATATATATATATATATAGAGTTATTAATATTTCTAAGTCTCTCTAAAGGGGATATTTAATAACTTTATTAATAGTGACTTCGAATGCCACATACAAGTGTGTGTATGTTTTTATATGACTAACATTTTGAGGTTACTTACAATACCAAAAAGCTTCCACAACCATGGTTCCAGGTTCATTTCTACTGCATGGCACCTTCATCAAGTGCCTTCCACTATGATCCGAGGCAAACTAAATATTTGTGATTAGATTCGTGTGGGTCAGTCACAATTTGATGGGGCAGATTTTTTTTATGGCCAGATGCTCTTCCTTCTATCACTTCTCATCTGATTCAAAGCAGGTAATATTTCTTTTCTAGTTCAGACATGGTTGTAAATGGAAAATTGCAAACAAATGATACTGTTTGTATAATGGGATTGAACCTGCAATCACTCGGTTGTGAAATGAAACACTTAACCATACAGCCATGACAGCACCTCTCTGTCTGTCTGTCTCTCTCTCTTACATACATACACACACGTTCTTTCTCTTTTCCTCCCTCATCTCTGTGTGTGTGTGTATGTTTCTGGAATCTGAGGAAATATTTCTTTCATATTTTTGCAGAATGCTAGCTACAGTACCAGAAAGAAATTGAGCAAATCTCCAAGAGAAGAACCCATTTCTGATATGGATCCTTTCAGTTCTGAAGTTAGTAAAGTAAAGGTAAGCAGTGTGTGTGTGTGTGTAGGGGTGCAATCGGTTGTTGTTGTGATACAGTGAGTTAAGAGAAATTTGGCTGCTCTTTTTAGCATACTGAATAACTATGTAGGGGTCTCCCTATTGTCTTGTGTTATGACTGGTTGATAACAAGTTGGGGTAGTTGACAGAAGATTGAGAAAGATGATTGAAGACTGAGGTAGGTGACATTGTAGTAGATGACATATTGTGGTTGATGATTATATTGTGTTAGATGCCTGGAGATTGAGGCTGGTGACAGAAGATTGAAGTAGATGATAGAGAATTGGGATAAATAACTGAAGATTGAGGTAGATGACTGAAGATTGACTTAGTTGACAAAAGATTAAAGTAGAAGACTGAAGAATGAGATAGTTAACAGAAGATTGAGCTAGATGACAGAAGATTGAGGTAGATGACTGAAGATTGTGGTAGATAGCAGAAAATTGTGGTAGATGACAGAAAATCGAGGTAGGTGACTGACAATTGTTGTAGATGACTGAAGATTGAGATTGATAAAAAAAAATGTGAGGAAACTGAAAATATTTCCGATATATTTCAGCAATATAGTCGTTTCAACAGAAGAAAGAAAGTGAACAAATGTCCAAGAGTGGAAAATATCAAAATGTTGTCCAGCCCTGTCACGGCTCCCTTCATTCATGAAGTCACTGAATTCAAGGTAAGCAAACAAATGTATAAGGTTAGGTTTTGTAGCTGTTTTTCTTTTTCACTCAGTTTACTTAGTAACCACCAGGCAGTAGGGCACCATCTCCTTGTCTTCACTTGTCATAATGTATGTATGTATGTATGGTACACTGTGTGTATGTATGGTATAGTATGTGTGTGTGTATATATGGTATAGTATGTATGTGTGTGCGTGCACACATGTATATATGTAAAATATAACTGGTGTGTATATAATGAAGACACTAATTTACAACTATCACTCAATGTCAGGACATTCACACTGCATGGTACATTGGACAAATGACTTCTGTATCCATATGAACTAATGGTTCTTAACCTGGATTGTAGTGTCCAGTTGTGGGCATTGTGGGATCACAAGATGGTGGCAAATGCCTAATGGGAACTGGATGTTTAGACAAATTGTGAATGTTCTCAGAAACAAAATATTTAAACTCAGTGGAATCCTTTTATTTTAAATATATTAAAAAAATAAAACAAAAGTCTGTCAGGATTAGAATGTAAGTTGGACATTGTGTTATCAGTGAGTAGATACTTGACTGATGATGTGGCAAGGTGTGTAATATCACTGCCATTAGTCCTCACTTCAGTAATTTCTATAAATAAATTCAACATGGTGCCACTTGTCCTTGCAAATATCGAAAAAGAGGCTCCTGTTTGATGGTTTAATGAAACCTCTAAGTGCAAAATTAGCTACTGTTAGGTTAAAAAAAAAGAATTCACAAAATATGGCGAGGGTGATATTCATGAAAATGCCATTTGTTGAAAGGAGGTGATGAGGTACAGGAAAGAACGACTGGGAAAAGTATGATAGGCTTAAAATGATATCGAATATCCTTTTAGAAATGATTATTTTCTGAAAAACTGGTGGAAGTCTGTAGAGTGACTGAACAATTGTGTCCACTGATTAAATAAAACAATGGAGAGGTGGCAGTGCCGTTTTCAGGCATGGGAACATGGAACAGTTGCTTGGAGGCCACACCACTATAGGCACCCAGTTCTGATCTGTGTACGACAGTGGTTCTCAGCCATTTTTTGCCCATAGATCTCTTTGATTCCAATTTTACTCTACAAGATCCAAATAAACATTTGTTGTTTAAAACAGTCCCATTATATTTTCATAATTAAATATCATTTGGAATTGTATGCAAAAAATTAAAATATTTTGTATATTGTAGAAGTAAAACCAGTTTATTGCACATGAATTTTAACAGCAAAATCTTATGTACACCCCCAAAAAGGGCCATGTGGACAGCGTATATTGTATGCTGTCAATAAGTAAATAGTATGGGGCCTATAATCCTAGTAAGACTGCTCTGGGTGGTGTTGAAATATAAACGATTATTTCCACCTTCCGGCTGAATGTGTCTCTCCGTAGTTATGTCCCTTTATTTTCTTGCCAACTTCGATATTCGCAGTAAAAAAAAATCAATAATACGAGATACCACCGAGGATATTATTTATTGTCTATAGCTTTTAGCACTAGGATAGCTTCAATTTACAGTAATGAGTAATGTTATAAATGGAATCACACATAATTTGATCGACGACTAATTATAGCAATTCTTGCATATATGCAAATGTCGTTCGGTGAGGATGCAGTTTTCAGTTTTAGAAACCAATTTATCACCGATCTTTCACTTTGGGGCTCATAAGGGCTGGTTTCCTGGTGTCATTGGTGTATAGGTTCCCCATCTGAACAGGACGCTGCTCTGTTGCAGGTGAGCTGCTAAATGCTGGAGGAAAGAGTGAGAGAAAGTTGTGGCAAAAGAGTCAGCAGAGGTTCACCATTACCTTCTGTCAGAGCCACATGGAACTTAAGGTGTTTTGCTCATAAACATACACATCGCCCGGTCTGAGATTTGAACCCATGATCCCTTGACTGCGAGTCCGCTTCTCTAACCACTAGGCCATGTGCCTCCACTAGTTATATATGTAATGACTTCAAATTTTGGCACAAAGCCAGCAAGTTTGGAGAGGGGATAAGTCGATTACATCGACCTCAGTATGCAACTGGTACTTATTTTATCAAACCTCAAAAGAATTAAAGGCAAAGTCAACCTCGGCAGAATTAGAACTCAAAATGTGAAGACGGACAAAATGCTACCAAGCATTTTACTTGGCATTCTAATGATTCTTTTCTACTCTAGGCACAAGGCCCGAAATTTTCGAGGGAGCCCTAAACACTTAAAAGGGTGGCCTCATGTATATGAAATTCAAACTATAAAAACCATAAGATAAATTATTAAACACATTGATTAAATTTATTAGGCGAATATTAACAATATTCAGTCGCATTAAGTATGGTTACTCACATACATTATAAAGTACACGTAATTACATAACAGCACTGACGTACGAACACGCACGCACGCTTAATGCACGTTGTTTTTCAACTTCATTCATCTTTTAAATGATTAATATTGAAATTAAAACAAAGATATTTTAATCCGAAGAAACTTCGTTGGGTTCTGTGAATGAATATCTCTGCTGAAATATCGAACACATTGGGACAAGAAACAACTTCACGAAATATATAAACATTTGAAAGTTTATAATAACTTCGACATACCCTCGTAAAAGAGTTTGATTTCCCCATAGCTTCCAGAAAAATGGATATTTGTAATGAAATTTTCTACAAATTCCTTCTAGATAATGTGGATTAAGATTATGTCGGAATTTAACGCAAAAAACAATTGAGGGCGCGCACACATCAGTACTGACAAACACCACCTACCTTAAAATGAAACTTGAAATTTTGAAAAAAATTATGTGATTTGTTTCTGTGTAATGTGTGCGCGCTCAGTATTATATTTTTTTTTACATTAAATTCCAATATAATCGTAATCTATACGACCAGAAAGTTACTTGTACAAAATTTCATTAAAAAATATGAAATTTTCTGAAAGTTATGAGGCAAAAAAGCCAGGGCGGCACAGTTGTGTTGGTATGCTGTAAATCGTTCGGTCAGCTACGTTTGTGAAAGTCCTTCTGTCGTCGTTCGCGATCCCTTCATTGACATGCTCGCTTTACTCCAAGTCGGTCTCCTAGTTTATAAGTTCTGTATTTAAATTTATATGGACGTGATTGAGAAATCCTCCTGAGATACAACAAAATGTATTTCAACGCACGGATCTTGCAAAACCAAATACAAAAACCTAAATATTTGAAAAATAAGGAAAAATAAAATAAAAATATGACCTGATGGTTACGTGTGAAAATCTGGTAGGAATCGAAACCTTTACGTCGAGTACTTGCTTTTTTGGTATGTATTGTATTTTATAAGCTTACTACACTCACAATAGAATATCGTCTTGGATAGAGAGACAAATGCAGAGATACGAGAGGAGGTATGTTGGTTCTTAAAACGATCGTTTGACAGTGACTTTACAATGACAGAGTGTAGCTGTCATTTTTACTGACTGATCGATTTGCCTTGTCACACAGCAGCCAGTCACAAATACACGTAATTAAGTTCACAGCCTTCCTCGTTTACAGCTACAATATGTCATGACGATTTGCTGTCATCTCATTCGTTCATTGATTAAATTTTTAATAATAAACAACCTTTGTTTTCCCTTCTTTTGCCAACCAATTTACTTTGTAATCATTTGACACATGTGCGTCATTACGCGAGCTGTTACTCACGTGATTCGGCTCCTCCAATCAGATGCAGGAGTTTGATATACGACAGTTTCTCGGAAATTTTGGTGATCATGTCGGATGTAGCTGACTCAAAGCCATTATCGTCTTCACTCACGCAATCCTTTATGAATGACTTCAACGCTGATATTGTTAGCGGAACCAAAAGCGATAAAAATGTTCTGTTAGTTGCAGATGACCCTCCTCCTGCAATGAATTCTATAAACTTCATAAACCTAGACGAATGTAGCCAGCTGGCAGGTTCGAGGAACACTAAACGGGTCACCGCCAGTTCTGTTAAATTGTTTCGAGCCTTTTTAAAGGAGACCAATAATGGAAGGACTGATTTTGAAAATTTTGATGAAGAACTCCTTATCAGTCATTTGATAACTTTTTTTAAGCGGGTAAGAAAGCCAGATGGTGATCTGTATACGAAGAATGGTTTGCTGTCGATTCGTTTCGGACTAAGAAGGCGCTTGTTAGACTTACGTAAAGTCGATATTACTAAGCACCCTCGCCTTAATTCAGTTTTTACTGCTCAGATCAATAAATTGAAACGAGAAGGAAAAGGAGATATAAACCATTATCCTCCCATTAGTCAGGATGACATGTTCAAAATTTATAGTTCAGGGATTTTGTCACCCGACACGCCAAAAGGGTTGTTAAGGAAGATTTTCTTTGAGACTGAAATGTTTTTTTGTCGACGAAGTAGAGAAAACCTAAGGGATTTGAAAGGAAGTCACTTTAAAATTGAAACCGACGATCAGGGCAAAATATATTTGACCACAGATTTTGATCCATCGTTTGGTGGTGGACCAATCAAACGGATTTATGAAACTGGCACAGACATATGTCCAGTGAAAGCCTTTCGGAAGTTTTTGCTGAAACGTCATTCTGGCTGTGAGGCGTTATTTCAACGTCCCGTGGATATAATTCCGTTTTCTGAACAGGATCCTTGGTTTTATTGTTCAGCTCTCGGCCTCAATAAACTCGCCAACATGATGAGAGAAATTTCTTCAGAAGCGTGCCTATCCAAGATATATACAAATCATTCCATAAGAGCTACCTCAAAATCGGTCTTTGATCTCGTCTGGAACGGACTCTTCTCGCAGAACTCACCGAATACAATAGCACCTGCCTCTAGTGATGTCAGCAATATTAGTGACATAACTTCTGTTTCAATGGAGAAGCCAAAGCAACGATCATCATCATCTCAAGGAAATGAAACTGATATCGATTTGAAATCGAACTTAGACATACAAGAAATTGAAAGGAAACACGTCCCTGTGGTGAGTTCTTCATTAATACTCATCTTTATAAAACAGACCTCCATCTCTACTTCTTCACCTGTTGGACCTTATTTCTCTTCCACTGTCCTCCAGTCTTTTATGACTCTTGCTCGTCGTAAATTAAGTGATGTCACAAATTTAGTCGGGAGCTGCTTAACTGACATTGATAGACCGATAACAAAAGCAGTCTTAAGACAGAGTCACTCAGATATAACTGGGTGTGACTTAAAGGAGATTAAGCTACTATTTCTAGCAGATTGAGCGACCACTACACTCTTTGACTCGAGTATAGTGATGTATAGAGTGATGCGAAGTTGCGGCTATTATGCCTTTCCGTAATCCTTACTACAAACAATAACTATAACATGTAATGTGCCCACACTCTGGCGTATACCAGCCAATGTTTCATTTGAGTAAGGTGAAGGGTTCCATATATGTTGCTGTTGTTTAGCCCAAGGTCAACTTCACTGAGGCAACCTGTAATCAGCGTCTTTCCGACTGTGACAATCTCGTCTTTTTACTTAAAACGAAATTCAGCCAGTGTATCGAGGGTAAACCCTACCATCTTAAGGGAGGGGGGAGGATCTATTTGTTTTCTTTAAAACAGTGAGGATATAATCTGAAGATGAGTTGACTATTATTTCTAGCAGGTCGAGTGTCTACGTAGAGGGTCGACTTGCAAGAAATTGGGTGTTTAGTGGTATAAAAAAAGTGTGGGTTGTATTGTGATAGGAGGGTGGGCGATATCGGTGTGCGAAGGCCCTATTTATTGTTGTTGGGAGGAGTGGTGGTGTTCAGCTCCGCCAAGTCAACCCTGATCGAGCAGACTTTTTACCAAAGGCATTTCAAACGTGACCATCCCGTCTTTCTTAAATACAGGCAACCGAAGACGTCATCTAACGGAGCCAGTTTAAAGATGAAGGCGTGATTTGAGGGAGATTTAGTTGCTATTTCTAGCAGATCTAGCTACAACGAATAGATGTCCTTTGGACCGAGTGTAGGGATGTATAGGAAAGAGGTATTACCTACACAAGTGTGCTCCCCACCGACTTTGTTTCCTCTTAACTTCCAGAAAAATGGATATTGTTTAATGAAATTTTCTACAAATATGTTTCAGATGGTATAGTTTTTGATTCCATCGGAATTTGTTGTTAAAAAAGTTTTTCCGATGGTAGGGAGATGAGTTTCGGAAAATACACAAGAGTTGGCTCTGTTTTCTCATAACTTTACGAAAAATGGATATTTTTTAATGAAATTTTCAATAAATGCTTTCCAGATGGTATTTATTACGATTATATCAGAATTTAATATGGACCCCCCCCCCAAAAAAAAAACTGGTGGGCGTGCACACATACATACTGACACATCACGAAATGAAACTTGAAATTTCGTAAAACTTGTGACGTGTGTCACGTATGTATGTGCGTGTGTGTTTACCGTTTTGTTTTCATATTGAATTCCGATTTAATCGTAATTTACATTATCTAGAAGATACTTGTAGTAAATTTCATTAAAAAAAAAAGTTACCATTTTTTTTAAAGTTATGAGGAAACAAAGCTGACAAGTGTTAATATTCAGAAACTCCCCTCCCCCGCCACCTCTGTAAACATTTTAAACAAAAATTCCGATATAATCGTATCTACATTATCTGAAGCGTATTGAAAAAAAAATTTCATTAAAAAATATCCATTTTTCTGGAAGTTTTGAGGAAACAAAGTCGGAGTAAGGTGGGTGTAATACGATTCACGTACGATTTAGTAATGTGGGTAAATTTTTACGACTACGCGGTTCCCTAAGTAAAAAAAAAACCCTCGGATTTACCGTAGTGTGTTGATGTGTGTGTGTGTGTGTGTCCTTTATCGTTTACTTGTTTCAGTCATTAGACTGTAGCCATGTTGGGGCACTGCCTTGTATCGATCCCAATAACCGAATTATTTAAGCTTGGTTTCTTTTGCCCCCCCCCCCAAGTTACGAGAAAGTAAACAAACATACGTGCGCGCACATAGACGCACACACGTAGTAAATACAACGGGCTTCTTTCAGTTTCCGTCTACCAAATGTACTCACAAGGCTTTGGTCGGTTCGTGGCTATAGTAGAAGACACGAGCCCAAGATGCCACGCAGTGGGACTAAACGTGGAACCATGTGGTTGGGAAGCAAACTTCTTTCCACACTTCTTACTATAGCAGACCAGAGCCTTGGCGCGCGTGAATTGTTTTTTGTTATCTTTATTCCAACAATGGAGTTATGTATTTTTCTTAGAAACCAAATCCTTCCTCGGAGGAACAATTTAAATAATCTAAAACAGAAGGGAACAGGCAAATGCAATACTTTATTTCAGGGTTATCTCCCCTGCTCCACTTTATCAGAATTAATCACAACACTAACGATTTTTTTCTCCTCATTACAAATGTAATTTTTTAAATGAATATATTAACGATTCTTGGCTCACTACATTATCTATGTTAACACCCACTTTACTGTTTGTTTTTCATACAAAAGGGAGACCCTGAGTACTTCTCCCCCTCTTCCCTTTCTCTCTCTTTCAGCCTTATTCGTTGTTTATAAAGAAAAGAATAGTCTTACCATGTCTAGAAATTGCGTGTTACAGCAATATAGTGGTGGTGGTGGTGGTGGGGTACACACCACACTGCTGTGAATACAGAAGTGGTTGCTGTGTGTGTGTGTTACCTAGACTCTCTAGTGTGAGTATCTAAGATCCACCCTCCCTCCAACATATACTCTAATACTCTGCATGACTCAACATGACCAGCTGACAATAGGTGAAACCTAAGATCTTGATGTGATGTCCTACTTACCACACACAGTGTGTGTATGAGAGAGAGATAGAGGGACTGTATACATCTTTACTCTAAGCATGTGTATCGTATAACTTTTGAAGAAAGAAAACACTGTGTGTGTGTATCTGTGCACCCCCCCCCCCCACCACACACACATAAGCACAAGCAGACACACAAACACACATATCATATATCTTTGGTAGATCTTAACAGACAGTTCATCACTAGTTTTCCAGATGCTGTATTCCAATAATAATATCACCCGATATATTTATTTATCAATAAATATCATTATAGATATTATTTTAATATATATTGATAAAATAAGGTAGCGAGCTGGCAGAAACGTTAGCAGGCCGGGTGAAATGCTTAGCGGTATGCCATCTGTCTTTGCCTTCTGAGTTCAAATTCTGCCGAGGTTGACTTTTCCTTTCATCCTTTCTGGGTTGATAAATTAAGTACCAGTTGCGTACTGGGTCGATCTAATTTGTTACCCACAAACACACATATACACAGCAAGCTTCTTTCAGTTTCTGTCTACCAGATCCACTCACAAGGCTTTGGTCAGCCCTGGGGCTGTAGTAGAAGTCATTTGCCCAAGGTGCTGTGCAGTGGGACTGAACCCAAGACCACATGTTTGGGAAGCAAGCTTCTTCACCACACAGCAATACCTGTGCCTGAACTAACTGATCAACTGCATGAGAGATGACTGTGTCCAACTTTGCAGAATGGTAGTTCAAATATGCCAGTGGCGTATTTGGAAAACAAGCCATTTACTGTGTTTTGTCATGGAGAAAATTTCTCGCTGCTTAGCGCTTCCACCCCACAATATTAGGTTCTGTTACAAGGGCCTGGACGTCCACAGTCTTTATGCTCCCCAAACGACGGAACTTCTATTGGTTGCTCGACATGCTAGAAATAACAGCCACTACTCCCTCATCATGCCCCGTCATCTTAAAAATATAATGTAGTCCTAGATACACTACGCCTGCCAGAAAGAAAATGAAAAGGAAAAAGCGAGAGAGTCGTGACTAGAACGCCTTTGGTCATTGATCTGTTCGATCAGAACTGACCAGGAGCCAAACGGCAGCATGGCCCTCGTTTTGGCTTCAGTAGTCTCATTGTGTTGGTCATTTCGTTGGAGAAAACGGGAGAAAAGATAACGTTCTTGACCGTCTGCGCGGCTGTCCCCGCCATTCCTGGTGTGAACCTAAAGCTTTTCATGACTTATCTCAGAGATTCCTTTAGGAAAGGCACCAACACCTATAACTCCTACTAAAAACATCGCCTTAGAAGATGACAGTAATAATAATCCTTTCTACTGTAGGCACAAGGCCTGAAATTTTAAGGGCGAGGGGCTAGTCGATTATATCGATCCTAGTACTTAACTGGTACCTGTTTTATCGACCGTGAAAGAATAAAAGGCAAAGTCGACCTCAGTGGAGATTGAACTCAGAATGTAAAGCATTTCGCCCAGCGTGTTAACGATTCCACCAGATCGCCGCCTTAGAAGATGACATCAATTATGATCACAGCAGTAATATGTAAATGAAAGTCTAACCTCTGTTCCGAGTTCAAATCCTGCTGAAGTCGACTCTTATCCTTCCGGGACAGGTGGTGGTTTAGCAGAAACATTGTTTCGACTCCTTGCGTTCTGAGTTCAAATCCCACCCTCATACTATTTGGGTGGTCACCTTAACCTGTTACCTCGTTTAATAGCAGAGCCTACTTTTCATACCAAGCATTCGAGTCAGGCTTCGGCGTTTAACCCTTTCACTGCACAATTAAATTTCTTGGTCCTTCCCGTTATGGTGTTATCTACCCCCAAAATAGAATTGCTGGGTACAGTTTTCATATCCTTCGCTTTAAGTATTTGATTCGTGCTCTGTAAAGAAATATTTAATGAAATATGTGGAAAAAGAAAAAAAAGAAAATTTAAAAAATTGTCTTTAGTAAAAATGAGGATTTCTCTGCTCCTTGCAGCATAAGGAAAGGAGCTTTTAGAAAGCTTTTGGGTTAAAACCGTTTTCCGCATTTACCGGTAATAACATTTTGAGCGGAATATTTCTGCTTTCCACATTCAAAGGGTTAAAGATACTTTCTTCCTATTTTGCTACCAGTTTCAGAGACCCTGTAAAATGTCAACGGCAACTTGCCTTTTCCTCTTGACTAAAAGATGAAAAAACAAACAAACAAAACCCCCAATGGTTCACAGAATTTAATTTTGTCCCTGTCCGTCTCGAGTTAAAATCCTGGCCGTCGATAACCCCTTCTTTTCTCGGTGTCCGGGTGAGTTGATGAAACCGACTATACGCCGCCTCTCATCATATTCTCGGTTCTGTACCAGTGGGAGAAACCAATGTATTGACTGGTACCAGAATATGAAATGGATAAAGTTGCCAGGGAGTCAAACCAGCGACACAGTTTCGAACTCCGACTGGAATAGTTTCTCTTCAGTTAGTCCCTTACTTAACTCGTTGGAAGAGCCATGAACATCACAACACCCTCTTTATCATTTCGTATAGTAGTAACACAACATTGGTTTCTTTTTTTTTTTCTTTCTATTCTTTGTTTGTTTGATGAATTGAATTCGGTCTTGCCAGGATTCGAACTCGAATCTGGGAGAGACTAAGTTATTGTAATGAGTTTTAGTCCAACGCTCTGATGTCACAACTGCCTCAGCTTGCTTCTATTTATATTAGAAATTGTTAGCATTATTTGATTGTTTTATTAACACCGCCTCCATCCACCACCACCACCGTCATTATTATCATTACCATCCCCACCACCGTCACAACCATCATCAACACCACCATTGTTGTTATTATTATTATTATTACTACCACTGTTAGTATTTTTATTACCACCACCACAACCACCGCCATCATCACCATCATCATCATCACCATTAACAAGTCGACAGTCTATAACAACAAATATGGCAGCTGGTATTGAAGGTTTTGTTGTTCTGTTTTGCTTTGTGTGTGTTTTTCTTTTATTTTCCTTCATCTGAAAGGAATTCTGATGCTATCATATTTGACTAATATAGTCAGTCTGGTAACATTGTTATTTTGCTAACAATGTGAGGTTTTTCGCCTTGATTTTGTTGTTGCTGTTGTTAACAACACCACCGCCACCACCACCGTAACTACTACTATTACCACCACCACGTAGTAATAGTAGTTGTGGTGGTAGTAGTAATAGTGGCAGAGCATTGTAACTTTTAATTGTTCTCTAACAAAGCACTTGGTATTCCCCCTCCTCTCCGTGAAACTGCACCCAAATGTTATGGTGTATATATATATTATATAATATATTGTATAATATAATATATGTATTATGTATCTCTCAGTTAAATATATCTCTGGGTAGCACGCAATATGTGTATGAATCCAGTTGTTGGTTTTTCTTCCTCCCCCCCCCCCCCCAAGTTCAATTTAAATGTTGTTTCGATGTTAGAGTTGGAAGAAATAAAAAGTCAGGAATGAGTAGGGGGGAAGGGTGAGGTGGAAAAGCTTTTGGTTTAGTAGAAAGAATAAGAATAATAAAAGAGAGAGGGCGAAGCAATAAAGCTAGAAAGAGTTGTGTGTGAAGTAGGTTTGCTGTTGGTAGTTAGGCAGCTGCTGTCTGCTTGCTTGTTCTACTTTCCTCTCGAAACCAACCTACCACCATCAGCAGCCTGCTGTTTGTTGTTGTTTACAGTTAAACTGCTTGTCGATATAACAACCCTGTTGTTAGGCTTACTCAGAGAGGGGCGGCAGTCAGTTGTTGGTGGCTAGCTACACTCAGTACACATCGATTTACTGCAGTCTGACCTAAATCGACCATCACACAGAACGGTAAACAACGCACCACAAGCTCGAGAACATTCGCTGAACGCAGTTTAATACACATGTACTCAAGTTGTGATTTGGTTAGAATATCTCAGCGCCCAGCTTTTCTTCTACTGCTCATATAAAACCAAGTGATATTGTGTCTAATGTCTCATGTCTGCTGTTATTTGAACAGTTTTTCTGATAGTCGTGGTTTAGCAGGTTTTTTTTTCACTTCTCTCCTCTGCACAGACTCGTGTAACAATTTTCATTTGATATATTAAAACCAGTCGAAAGTTTTTGATGTCGAATCTCTCAGGTAAATTTTACTTCACAACTTGACACAACAAGCTAAGTTTATTACTGTATTAATCGGATTAAACAATTTTTTCTGGTTGGCAACGTGGCTGACGCACAACTGGAAAGAAGCTTTGTATAGAGAGTCTGTGTTGTGACATCCAAAATGGCCGACCCTCCGTTCGTTGGAGACCTCAACACATCTGCTGTAGACGGTGGTTTGTACCTCACAACAGCGTTGAACAACGAAGAATTTGAAGGTTTATTAACGAAAGACTCCAAGTCCAGTCAACAGGCTGAGAAATACGCGGTGTTGAAATTCCGTCACTATCTGACCAAGCGAGGTGAACCATTGTCTTTGGAAAATTTGTCCTACCATGTGACCAGTGGTGACATGCCTGCCAAGGAGCGACTTCTTACCTACCTGACCACCTTCTTTAACGATCTCAGACGGACTGACGGCAGTAAATATAAATTCAATGCCCTTAGAAGTATTCGTTACGCCTTAAATCGCTTTACTTTGAAGTTTGGAGTTGATTTTCTCAACGATGCTTATTTGAAAAAACCATTAAATGATGCATGGGTGGCGTTAGGCGAATGCCTGAAGCTGGAAGGGAAAGCTGATGTCCAGCATCACGATATTTTATCGTTGGAAGAAGTTAAGAAAGCATATGCCTGGTGTAATCAAAATCTTTCTGATCCTGATCGACTCCAAAAGAGAGTTTTTATGGATATTTACCTCTACTTTGGACGTCAGTGCCGACAGAATTTACCACACCTGACCAAAGATAATTTCGGCATGGACGTCGATGCTAACAACCAGCGTTATGTTTACTTTATCGATAAAGCCGGCGACACAACCCGTAAAAGTAACACCCAGCTAGTGATGAAAGAACGTGTAGGATTTGTTAATTGTCCCGTAAAGATGTTCCTAAAATATGTTTCCAAATTAGACCCACATTATCCGCGATTCTTCTGTCATCAAAAGCTAAATGTTGACCCGCCCTATCACACAGTTTGGTATACAAAACAGCCGATGGGTGAGAAGAGAATGGCCGAGTTTATGAAATCCATTTCGAACGACGCCGGTTTGTCTAAAGTTTACACAAACCATTGTTTGCGTTCCACACTGCTGTATCTAATGGAAGAAGGTGGGTTGGATGCTAAGGATGTCAGTCGAATAACCTGTAGTCAAGCACCTCACGAAGGATCCATACCCGAGGTCCCTTCACCAGCACAACGTCCCTTACAAACACCACATGTCGCCACTACAAACACGTGGTCCTCACATTCTGGCACTTCACTTCACTCTCGGAATAAAAAATCATCTCAGGTAAGTTATATACTACTCACATTCACCTTCGTCCTCGTTAAACCACCCACCACGAACTTCTCTCTCTCTCTCTCTCTGTACCCAGCAGCCTCAATAACAGTATATATCCACCCCTATTTATATCCTCATTTTGTAAATAAAGGAAGGTAACTCTAACATTAATCTGAGAAGTTGAACAAATTCTGGTAAATTCTTTCCACCCTTTCGAAGTCCTTGAGGTACCCTGATGTGTCTATTATAGTTGTTGCTTGGTTCCAGGTTAGCTCTATTCCTAAAGGGATTCCAACCATAACCATCTCGTCTTTTTTTGTGTGACGGTAAATGTGATCTGAAGGAAATTTGGCTGCTATTTCTAGCAGGTCGTGCGACTCCGTCGATTTGTCTATTGTGGCTATCTTGGTCTAGCTGCTATGGTACCCTGACGTATCTGATACTACCCTAATGCGTTATTCTGTGATAACCTAATGTATCTATGGAACCATAATACCTGTCTTACCCTGATGCATCTGCTCTGGTACCCTAAAATTTCTTGGGATACCATCACTGTGACATCTCGATGCACTTGCTGTGGTACTCCGCTTGTATATACCATGATACCCAAATGTGTCTGATGGTACTCGGATGTACTAACTATGGTACCCCGATCTATTTACTATAATACTCTGATGTTTTTAAATATTCTATTTTCTGTTATAGTTTTTCTCTTACATATCTGTTTACTCAAGTTCTACGATGGTTTCTGTGCTACAATTAATTTGTAGTCCTAACTGTCATACCCTTATATGCTATAGGGGTACCTGGCTAATTGTAACGTATTTTCACAGGTCCAGTTATACCCTTACGTGCCTGTGACATTCCTAGATTGTTGTAATACTTCTGTATTCCGGTGGTGCTCATTGTCTATAGTGTGATAGCTATACATACCCCATAATAATACCCGTATACTATAGCTGTCTTCAACTATACATACGAGATGCAGCGCTATACTATCAGGGAAGCTGTGCTGTTGTCAGTTGATCACACACACGCACACACTGTGCTACAATCGATCCATTTTACTTCTTCACAGTTGAGAGGAACCAGCTGGGTTTTTAGTTCCTCTTCACAACCACCCAACCGATATACCCCTTCCTTAGTGACTCCTGTAGTAGTACTCATACTTTATTTTCCTGTACTTATAAAGGCTTTACACACACACACACTCTACGTTTACTAATTTCTTCTTAAGCTGTTTGAAATTGAAAGAAGTAAAATGATCAAAGTTTGGAGGCAGAAAGCAAGTTCTTGAAGGTTTTTGTGGATTACGATAAAAGCAGAGTTTCTTGTCAGTTTTTGAAAACAAACTGTTATTATTATTATTATTTTGGTTTGACTCAGATTCGGTCTTATTTCTGGTAGAACTTGTGTGGGTAGCTGCTTAATACATATAACCTTAAATATCCACAAGTTTTCAGCAGTCTTTTGGGTGCTTCCCCTCATTTCAGCCCGTGCCTATAGCAGGTCCCCAAACTGTTTAGACCATCGACTCCTTCATGGAATTCTTTGATTCCTCATCGACCCCCACCCCTCAGGTATGTACAAGAAAATAAATAAATAATAATAATAATAATTAAGTAGATGTGCAGTTTCTGGCATTTATCAACCCCCAGGGGTCGATATTGACCACCATAGAGACCCCTGGCCTATAGTAAAAAGTAATTTTTGTTTTCTTTTTGAAAAGGCGATGATCTGGCGGTTACCATGCCAAACAATATGCTTAACAGCATTTCTTCCAGCTTTTACTTTCTGAATTCAAATTGCTGCCGAGGTTGACTTATGATAAAATAAGTACCAGTTGAACACTTAGGGGGTCAGTGTAATTGAATTAGCTCCCTCCCCTAAGATTTCAGGCTATGTGCTTATAATAGGAAGGATTATTATTTTCGTTGTTTGGGCAAAACGTTAGAATGTCTGACAAAATGCCTTGCAATGTTTGTTCTGGTTTAGTACATTGTGAGTTCAAATGCCACTGAGGTCAACTTTGTTTTTTATCTTTTCGGGGTCAAAAAATATACACCCCAGTCAAATACTGGGATTGCTATGGTTGACTGTCTCCCATCACCATCAATTTCTGACTTTGTGCCCATGTAATTTTTATTGTTACTTATTTTTACATCTTCATATATTTTTTAAAACACACACACACACACACTTTGATCGAAAGCCTTGTCTGTCCTTGCAACCCGTCTCAGTAATGTCCCTCATTAGTTACCCTTGTGGCAAATAAAGAATCTTATTATTGGTGAGCTGGCAGAATCATTAGCACGTTAGGCAAAATGCTTAGTGGCATTTCATTCATCCTTATGTTCCGAGTTCAAATTCTGCCGAGGTCGACATTGCTTTTCATCCTTTTGAGGTCGATAAAATATGTACCAGTTGAAAACTAGGGGTTGATGCAATCCATTTACCCGCTCCACCGAAATTGCTGGCCTTGTGCCAGAATTTGAGGCCATTATTGTTATTGTTGTCGACTTTGTCCTTTCAGAGTTGATAAATTGAGTACCAGGTAATTGACTATCCCCCCTCCCCCAAATTTCAGGTCTTGTGCCTATAGTAGAAAGTCTTATTATTATTATTATTGGTTTTTCATTCTCTTGGGGTTGCTGAAGTAAGTACCAGTTAAATACTGGGGCTGGTGTAATTGACTAGCCATCTGCTTTCAAAATTTCAAGCCTTGTGTCAGTAGAAAAGGATTATTATTGTTATTGGCAGAGAGTTATTAGAACGTTGGAAAAAAAAAAGCTTTGATGCGATTAGATTTTTGTGAGTTCAAATTCCTCAGGGTTCTATAAAATAAAGTATCAATCAAGCACTGGAGCCAATGGTATTGATTAACCCTTCTCTCTTCAGAAGTACTGGCCTTCTGTTTCTGCTCAGATCAAAACCATTTTTTTTTTTCTGCAATAGTTTTATCGCAGATCCAATAACACCACCAGTTACTTCATCTCCATGTACCTGGGGTATGACAAAACATATTATCTTTTGGGAGGGAAGCGAACCCATGTTTGTGTCTTAAGTCAATTTTATTTTGTTGTCTCTGGTGTTATTTTAAGATTTCGTGTTTTACTTGTGCAGGTGTGTGTTGTGAGATGTTTTATGCCAAAAAAGCCCCTTTGAATTCAATTTTACTCTGCTGGGCCTCCATAGCAGTTCAATGTATATATCATCATCATCATCATCAAACGTCTGTTTTCCCTGCTGGCATGGGTTGAAATGTTTTATGTATTGTAGAAATATAAGCAATTTATTGGAGATACATTTTAACAAAATCTTATATGGACCCCGATTGAGAAGCACTGGGTTTGAATATGTGTTTGTGTTGGAATGTTCTGTGGTGTTTCTGTTGCCTTTTGAGTTGTGTTCTAATGTTGTTGTCTGTGTGTTGTGTTATATAATGAGTGTAGATTATGTACAATGTCAGTTGTGCTATTTGGTTTCATGTTGATTGGGTAGAGCAGCGGGGGTCAGCAAAATGATCAATATTGTCCCCTGGGGAGGTCTCTGTGGCTATCCAAAGGCTCAATAAACACTGGAAACAACTTTTAGCATTAAGGGCACTGACTCATTTAGTAAACAAAATCTGCAAGAATGCAGTAATTTGTGTCTAAAACTTAGTCATTTCCAATCAAATATCAACATAATTACTAATATTTGCCAAACATAGTTTTACATTAAATATTCTGATCACATCAATATAAAATCACGGAATTTTCATTGTTCTTTATCAATTTTGTGCAATATTTTCATTAAATTTCTTTTGGATGTACCTTATTAAAAAGTGGTAATGATTCTAAAGTATGAAAAATTATTGTTTTGTTTTTTGTTTTTTTAAAATCAAGATGTGTTTTTATCATCTTGTGCTTATTTCAGTCATTAGACTGTGGCCATGCTGGAGTACCGCCTTGAAAAGCTTTTAGTCGTATGAATTAACCCCAGCACTTATTTTTTAAAGTCTGGTACTTGTTTAATCGTTTGCCAGAAATTTACTTGTTGAAGGTTGATAAATTAGCAACAATTCCATCAACGGAGTTGATGCTGTATGAAAATTGTTGAGCCATGGCATTGAGTGTTATGTTATGGAATTTGCTGTAATTCCACCCACTTCTTGGAAGTTTTATGGAAATATCATTGCAGCCTCCTTAGTTAATTGGTACTTTTTATGTAATCAACTCTGAAACCCAGAAAGAACGAAAGATTCAAGTTGATATCAGTAGGATTTGAACTCTAAACATTAAAGGCTGTAACTAAATAATGTTTCCAATTTAGGTGCAAAGCCAGTAATTTTTGAGGGGAGGGGTAAGTCAACGTCATCTGACTGGTACTTGGTACTTTATTTTAGTGACTTCCCCATCCATCCCAAAGCCGGAAGGGTGACAAAAAAAACGTCAAAGTCAACCTGAACGGTATTTGAACTCAGAACGTAAAGAGCTGTAACTAAATAGCACAAAGCATTTCATCTGATGCTTTACTGATTCTACTACTCCACCGTTGCCTGGTGTCAAGTTGTCATTGTGAGGAGAAAGAGAGAGGGTCTATGCTGTGGATTGTGTTTTATTATAGGGTGGGATTTGTGTAGAATATGGGTTATGCGAGTTATAGATGATGATGATGATGATGGTGGTGGTTGAGAGACATGTTAGAGTATTGGGTGTTGCTTATGTAAGAATCCGTGTTGTATTATTCCAGTTGGGTGGTGATTGGGTAGACTTTGTGCTGTGTGTTGTATTATTGGGTGGTGCTTCTGTAGATTATGTGTTATGTGACTGGTATCATGGTGGAGTGGTGGGTGGGAACTGTGTAGGGTATGTGCTGTTGAACCATGATGATTGGTATGATTGGTGGTGAGCTGGAAGAATTGTTAGCAGGCCGGGCGAAATGCTTAGCTGTATTTTGTCTGTCTTCACATTCTGAGTTCAAATGCCGCCAGGATTGACTCCTTTTGAGGTCGATGAAATAAGTACCAGTTATGCACTGGAGTTGATGTAATCGATGATCCTCCTCCCCTAAATTTCAGGTCTTGTTTCTATAGTAGGAATGATTTTTATTTTAATGATTGGCAGAATCGTTAGCATGCCAGGTGAAATGCTTAGCGGTATTTCACCTGTGGCTACATTCTGAGTTCAAATTCCGCTGAGGTCAACTTTACCTTTCATCCTTTCGGGGGTCGATAAATTAAGTACCAGTTAAACACTAGGGTCAATGTAATCAACTAGCCCCTTTCCCCTCAAAATTTTCAAGGCCTTGTACTTAGAGTAGAAATAATTATTATGATTTAATAAAGTGGTAAGCTTGCAGAATCGTTTTATATATATATGTGTGTGTGCTGGTGTCATGTAAAAAGCACCTAGTACACTCCGTAAAGTAATTGGCTGTAAGAGGGGCATCCAGCCATAGGAACCATGCCAAAGCAAACAATTGGAGCCTAGTGCAGCCCTCCAGCCATGCCAGCTCCTGTCAAACTGTCCAATCCATGCCAGCATGGAAAACGGACATTAAATGATGATAATGTGTGTCTCCTTGTTTTGACATCATGTGATGGTTGTAAACGGGCATCTCTGTTCTGCAAGTGGTGACCTTTGTTTCCAGTCCAAAGTGAAAACCTATCTGACCATGGAGGAAATATTACCTTGCTTGGAAACAGTTGAGGGCTCCAAAACAGAAAGTTTGCCTCAAGCAGCAATTCTATTCAGCCATGTAAGCATGGAACAGTAATCGTTAAAACAATTCTGATGAGGATGATAATGGTAACTTTTCAAGTTCAAACCCAACTTTACTTTTTTTCTCATGGAAGTCGATAGATTTGTCTAACCAGTGGTATACTGGAGTGGGTCAGTTCTGTTAATTTTTTTTTTATCCAACTCCACTGTGGTATTGTGTCTCAATTAAACACCATGACTGTTGTTGTTGTTGTTGTTGTTAGTATAGCGATGGTGGTGGAACTCTGCTGTGTGTGAAAACTATTGAACCAGTTTGCTTTCAGATAACAATAAATAATAATAATAGAGCAACATATTCCAATTGTCACTGCACACCCCAGAAGCTATTTATAGGTCAATGAACTGAGATATTTGTTGTTAGTTGTCAAGAGGGTGGACTGGTCTTCTTCATATGTTTTCATACATTCAGTCTTGTCTGTTTTCTGTCAAGTAAACTCAGCAAACAACAGCCACCAGTGATAGCTTTAGAAGGACTTGTAAAGAGGTGGAGGGGTGGTTGGGAAGAAGTAAGACTTGTGAGGGTGGTAGTTGGAGGTAGAGCTGTGAGGTAGTAGAGCACCACACTCCATGCTTTTACATGGTTTGTTTGAGCTTTCTACATTTGCCTCAGTTGATTTAACCTTAAAATACCATAACTTAATTGTTGTTCAGTCCCAGGTCATTCCTGATGGAGCAGACTTGTGATCGAAGGCATGTGACCATCCCTGTCTTTTCTTGTGTACAGGAAAGCCAGAACCACATTATCCAATGTATATTCTTTCTTAAGATGGCAAGGTGTGATTTGATGGACTTTGGCTGCTATTTCTAGCAGATTGAACAACTCCCCCAAATGGTTGGAATAAGTACCAGTAATATATCATGGCCATTGACTAACTAAACCAACAATGATTTCAAATATTGGTACAATGCCAGGAATTTATAGAGGTGACCAAAAGTCTTTGAGAGAAATTTTGCAAGATGGAATGAAGTTCCTTTTGGGTCCCACCTTGTCAGAAAGTTTTTCTTGGGTCTCTGGCCCCACCCTCAGTCCTATGTAACAACTGGACCTCTCTTCTCATAGACCTTGCAGAAAGCATATGAGTTTCTTGAATTGATACTTACGTTCTTGACCCCAAGAGGGGATGAAAAGCAAAGCTGTCCTAGAATTGAACTAAGAATACTTACCCTTCAGCATTTAAAGTGGCCACATCCGGCCCAGGTATTCTATGTATTTTATGATCTGGCTTTTCACACATACCCTTCCATGTCGTCCCCAAAATAAACAATGACATCATTGAAATCTCAAAACAAGATAATGCACAATTAATTCAAAACAATGGGAATAGACAAGCATTATATTTGACCGAATAATTTGAATGCTGTCAACCCTTTAGCATTTAAACCAGCTACAGCAGGTTGAAATATTCTACCTGATTAAATGTTTATACCAACTAGATCTGACCTCTCAGACCTACCCTACAGTGTCATTGTAAAAATAAACAATCACATTATCAAAAGCTTAAATCTACAAAATAATACATGATTAATTGAAGAAAATGTGGATAGATAAGCATTACGTTTAAGAGAATAATCAGTATACAAAAGGGTTAAAGGTTGATTATCAGTTCTTTTATCATTTTCATCATTCCACCATCCCAAGAAAAGGATTTAAGGCTTAGACTTAAGTCTGTTACAAACTCCAGGACTCATAAGGCTGGAGCTTGACCCTGTTTCCATTGCAGTAGAGATTACAACACAACAGCACCCCCACCCTACAAGATAGGATGCCAGTTCCTCACAAGGTTAACTTCCCAACTGAGTGGATTGGAGCAACATGAAATGAAGTGGCTTGCTCAAGGATACAATGCATTGCCTGGTCTAGGTATTGAAACCAGTATCTTCTGGTTGAGAGCGCAGCACTCTAACCACTAAGCTATGTGGCTTGAGGAAAACCTTACAAAACTATCTCAATTAAAAGAAGCCCAAGCTTCTTTTGATACCATTCTACCCGGAGCCACCCATGGTTCTGTGTCACAAACTTCTTTAAAAATTATCTAAAAAAAAACTCCCATCAGAATGTCCCGTTAATTTATGTTCCAGACATCAGATTTATAACTACAAAGTTATTTTACTGAGTTGTCTATTATTTTAAAAATAAATCAAAACAAAGCAATGAATTTCAACAGAAATATGGGGACATAAGGGTTAAGGGGATCCATCAAAATTTCATGTTTCTTTATGTCCCAAACACTTACTTAATAATAATAATGAAGTTATTTAAAAAATAAATTGAAACAAAGCATTGTATTTCAAAAGAAATACAAATGCCTCGTTTTTTGCTTTGTTGTAACAAAAGGGCTTCTGTAGTTTGAAGTGGTTGGCCTGTCATCAAATATTTCCTTCTCTTCACTAACAACAACAAAAAAGAGTTAAAATGGAAATTCTTTACAAAATCTCTAATAAATATTCATTCTTCTGCTTCGGATGTGACTGAATTGCTTTTTTAATTTTGGGAGTAAAATTGAATATTTTAATATTGTTGGATTTTTATAATTGCTATTATCTACCTAGTGTCCCACATGTTTTACAAATCTGCCACATGTGTTGTAATGATTCCAAACGTAAAAAAATACTTCATTGTTTTGTAAACATCACACTGTTTTATAGACCTGCCACATATGTTGAGAATTACAAAACATGTGGCTCTCAACTGGTTTACAAATCTGCCACATGTCATACCATCCCACATGTTTATAATTACCACACTTGTTTTATAACTATACTACATGTTTTATAACCATCCCCATCATATGTTTTGACTATTCTCAAATGCATAGCTATTCCACATCTCATAAATACTCCACATGTTAAAAGTTACTCTACATGTTTTATTATTCTGTATCCATTGTACTTCCATCCTATCTTATATAACAACCGCACATTTATGATTACTCCCCCAAAATTATCAAAGTTTATCCTACAGTGTTCATTAGATAGATCACATGGTTCACTTATTAGTTTACATAATTTCCTACATGTGTAATTCATGAACAGCTTACACAGTTCACTGCACACTTTTCAGCTAAAAATAGTAGGTTTTGACTTCTACACCAAGACAATGTTGGAGGACCAAAAATTCCATGTGAAATGCAGCAGAATATGGAAAGATAGAGACAATGTTTGAGTGTTTTGTTTGAATGTTTACAATATCTATTATGTCAATTTGTTTGCTGAAAAATGCAGTAATTATCTTAGTTTATTGTTAATGAGGTGATTGAAAGTAGTTAGCTTATTTTGCTGTAAATATAATTTATAGGGTAAAAAGCATTGGGGCTGCTTCCATGTAATAATCACTGGTACTGTTAGAGCTCTGGTACTGGTGCCATATAAAGAGCTCTGGTACTGGTGTCATGTAGAAAGCACTGGTGTTGGTGCCACATAAAAAGCACTGTGCTACTACCCTGTAAAATGCTCTGGTGATGGTGTCATGTAAAAAGCACCCAGTACACTCTGTAGAGTATTTGGCAGGGCATCCAGCTGTAGAAACATTGCCAACCCCTGTTGAGCCATCCAACCCATGCTGGCATGGAAAAACAGATGTTAAATGATGATGATGATGATTTATATGGTAACGTCTAGTTTTCATTGTCGAATCACTATGAGCATAGTCCATGGTGACCAATGCATGTACAATGTCAAGGTTATCTAATGGTATTTGTTTAATTTTCCAGGAGGAGAACAACTGTGAACTGTACCCCAGTGTTAACAATGTAGGTAATACATACTCACTAAACTCGTTCAATGGTAACGTTCAGGTAGAGAAACAAGCAGCAGAGAAAGACATTGTGGAAACAGCGGCAGTGAACCCTATGGAGTTCAAGCTGAGGCAGTCGGAATTTATGGAAGCTCAGAAGCAACAGGCTGAATTCATAGAAGCCCAGAAGCAACAGGCTGAGTTTATGGAAGCTCAAAAGCAACAGGCTGAATTTATGGAAGCCCAGAAGCAACAGGCTGAGAAATTAGCCGAGGAAAGGTTGGTAATAAATCTTGCTATTTAAGTGTGAGATTTGTTGTTAGTTCAATATTTGATTTAAATTTTGAAGAATTCAGTCTTATGCTAAGACTTAGGAAAACTTTTGAAAGGTTTTTCAGAGTATTCCAAATATGATTCATTGTTTTCGTGGTTTAATTTTGATTTATTTTCTTGCATTTACTATTCCTGTCACCAACCTTTATTTACTCTTTGTCCAGAAAGGGTTTCCTTTTGTTTTTTTTCTTTTGGATTCAAGAGGAATTGAAATGTGTAGAGCTAGCAGATGATTTGTTGACAAAAAATATCAACAAATGTCACCTTCTGCTGCCACAGCCACTAATGGTTGCATCACCAGCAGCCCAACTCGTAAATAGTGATGCTATCATTTGTAGCTGAGCTGAAAAACGGTTACGTCACTGTTTACAGCTGTAGCTCTGCATAGACTGTGAACAGTCACACACAGAGTAAAGAATGTGTGTACAAATAGATGTATGTCTGCTATTGTTATATATAGAGCTCCACATAAATTATCATAATCTAGGCTGCTTCCTAATGCAATACTGTGTTCCTTGATGATCCTTTGTGGTTGAGCATCTAAATGCTCTCTGAACACCTACAGCTGAGTTCCAAACAATGATAGTGGTGAAACGTGTGTAGGAACTTTAATAATATAAACTTGAGTTTATCCTTATTTCTCTTATAGATAAATTATATATATATATATATATATATATATAGGAGTAAATGGAGCAAGAACACACGAAAATGAAAAGTGTTGCTGAAGAGGTCACAGATGTGTGACAAAAGATTTCTGGACAATGGACATGAGTTAAAATAATAAAATAAGAACAGTAATAAACGAGTGGAGGTAAAATATATAGTGCGTGTGCTTATTAGGCAAAAAAAAAAAAAAACACGACCATCCCAAAATACAACAAGATATATATTAGTGTTACACCACTAATATATTTAAGCAATGTGTTTGTGAATTGTTGATCAGTTGGATGTGATACTGATGGACGAGCAATACTTCCTGAAATATGCATATACACCCATTACCTGTTTTCTCTGTCTTTGATTGCATTGTTTATACAGACATATTTGTGGCACGAAATGCTGTCAATTTCAGTGCTGGCTCTGAACTCTATAGAAAATCCATAGAGGTAAACTTATATATATATATATTTGTGTATGTTTTGAATGTGAAACAATGTGTATATGTTAATAATATACACACTGTCTGACAGCTGACAGAATGTTCATTGATGGATGTAAAAACACTGCAGTTGGTGACAGTTAAAAGAATGGAACGATTGAAATATAGTGTCAGTTATTAGAGTTGGATTTGCTGTTGTTTTGTTTTAACCTGGTGTTTGCTGTCAGCTCTGGTCAGCCTGACCAAACATCACACAGGATCCAACTGTGACCATTATTCAATGTGTCCTTTTGTTATTTTTTTATTCTTTTTCTTGTTTCAGTTGTTGGGCTGTGGCCATGCTGTGGCACTGCCTTGAAGAGTTTATTCAAACGAATTAACTTCTAGTACTTATTTCTGTGTCTTCTACTTACTTGTGAAGGTGCATGGCTTCTACTGACAAGTGAAACCACAAGGCACAGGTGGTTAGAGTGTTGGGCTCACAATCACAAGGTTGTGAGTTCGATTCCTGGACTGAGATGTGCGTGTTGTGTTCTTAAGCAAGACACTTTATTTCACGTTGCTCCGGTTCACTCAGCTGTAGAAATGTGTTGCGACATCACTGGTGCCAAGCTGCATCAGCCTTTGCCTTTCCCTCGGATAACATCAGTGGCATGGAGAGGGGGTGCTGGTACGCAAGGGCGACTGCTGGTCTTCCATAAATAACCTTACCTGGACTTGTGTCTTGGAATTGCTCCCCTTCCAAAAGCACCATCTACTTCACACATTCAGCACTTCTTATGCCACTGTTGTCATCCCTATGCACCACATGGCCACACCGGATTTCTCTTTCTACACAGTTTTCCTTTCAAGGCCTTACTAATGTGTTGTTGAAGGATACAAATCTTATGTTTCCAGCCTTTTATGTTTGCTTTCTTTTCTTTCTTTTTGTAAACATGTTTATATTTTTTTTGTAGGCAACAAAGACAGAACGAAAGCAAAGTATATAAATATATGGTTTTGAATCACGAGAAGAAAATTCTGGAAACTCTTCGAACGCTTTGGAAAGGAAACCAGTTCTGTGATGCGATGTTGCAAAATGAATGTGTGTCTATTCCAGTAAGTTTTAGCCGTTGTTTATTGTAAGATAACTAGTCATCATCATCATCATCGTTTAATGTCTGTTTTCCATACTGGCATGGGTTGGACGGTTCCCATCATATGATGGGCAACACTGTAGTGTTAATATAAATTTGTTTGTTATGCAATAATGTTGTATAAGACTACTTTAATATGAAATCATCAATGTTATGCAATAGTGTTGTATGCAAGACTATTTTAATATAAAGTTAATGTTAGAAATAGATCCTGTTGGATACAAGACTCAACCTTTGTGAGAGAAACTTTGTAGATAGAAACTGTATGGAAGCCCTTTTGACAGACTCTCTCCCTGTAATTCAAAAGGTCAGCTTTGTCACAGTTATGCTGGTTTTTTTCCATGAATTGCATTTAGTATACACATGTCTGGAATACTCAGCCACTTAGATGCTAGTTCAGTAATGATCTGTTTACATACAATAAATACTTTACCTTACAATTGAGGGGTAGGGGAATTGTAGTGTGCAATACTCCCCCCCCCCCAAAAAAAAAACAAAGGTTACAAAACGCTGGCTGAGAAGTAAGTTCTTACACAAGCAATTTCCTCCCTGTCATAATTCGTTGTTAGACTTTTGTTTTTGTTGTTGTTTAGTGTAAGGTGAGCCATGTTGTAACAGAATTACGATGGAAAATGTTCCAAAATAACTTATTATTTACACCACAAATACATCCAATCTTATTCAACCGAGAATAATTAATTCATCTAAATTCAGAGAAGGAAAACAACGTTGTCATATTTTTGGGACAAATTAATTTGATTGCTGAAAAAACAACAAAATAAAAACTCAAGAATTAAAAAAAAGAACTGATTTTTGTAGTCCAAGGGAGGTAATTTTTTCCTTTAGAACAACCCACGAAAAGAAATGAAATGAGATTAGTGAGATATTTGTTCAGCTATGGCCTCAAGGTCTGAAATTTGGGGAAAAGGGCCACTCAATTAAACTCGTACTTATTTTATAGACCCTGAAAATACGAAAGCTAACGTTGACCTGGGCGGAATTTGAACCCAGCATGTTAAGACAGACGAAATGCCACTGAGTATCTTATTTTGTCTCTTGTGATAGTGATATTTCCCTGGCCTATGGCAAAACCATTAAGTAACAGTTTGAGGCGGTGGATTAACAGAATCGGTAATCGGTAAGCCTTGCGTTATTTAGTTCTGGCCCTCTATGTCCTGAGTTCAAACCATGTTGAGGTCAACTTCATTTTCCATCCCTCCAGAGTGATAAAATGAAATCAAGTACGAAACGGAATTAACTAATATTGGTCTGTCAGAGGCGTCTTTAAGTAAGAGATTCTGGCTGAAGATCCTAAAAGAATCTTCATGGTGCTGCTTGTGCTTCAATGGTGGATAAGGGTTCTAACACCAGCTGCTATATATATATATATATACTTTATTAAAAAGCCTCAAAAATATCACAAAAACGTTCCCGTTTGTTGGACAGTTTTGTTTAGAATGGAGCAAGATGGAGTTATATATATATATATATATATATATGTGTGTGTGCAAGCATGGAAAAGTGTTAAATGATGTATGTATTTATGATCGTGCAAGCTCAATGAAGTGATGGCACTCTTCTGACCAGAAGTAGCAATAATCAACATCATCATTATCGTCCGCTTTCCATACTGGCATGGGTTGGAAAAATTGACAGGAGTTGGCCAGCTGGAGGACTGCCCAGACTCCAGTTGTCTGCTATGGCATCGTTTCTATGGCTGGATGCTCTTCCTAATGCCAACCATTTTACAGAGCATGCTGTATTTATAGTCACATTTGTAATAGAATGAGTAGAAAAACTGTTGAAAACTGGATGTAAGGGAGACAACTCTTCATTACCAGCTGACTAAATTGTTGTCAACGATAACCAACCCCCAACTCGGTACAGTTAGGAGTGGATTTTGTCTTTAACCTTCTGGCACTCGTGTTATTCTGTCAGATGTAATACTTATTCAAATTGTTTTCAATTAATCATGCATTATCTTGTAGCTTTGAGATTTCAATTATGTAATTATTTTAAGAAAGTCATTGCAGAGTAGTCGTGAGAGGCTTGATCCGGTCAGTTTGAACATAAAACAGGGAGAAGATTTGGGTCAGATATGACCTGTTTGAATGTCAAAGGGTTAAAGCCAACTCGTGAGAGCAAGATATACATTAGCATGTGTAAACAACGTACATTTGCACTTTGATAGTTGATAACTTAGTGAATACTGATTTTTGTTGCAATCAGAACAGCCATGATTATCGGTGACAACTCGATCTTTCAAGTTCAAACTTGTGCCTTAGTGATCAGATGGTGACTCTATTTAGTAAAGTGGTGCAAAGAGACTGGCTACCATCTTGAAGGACATTCATCATCATCGTATAACGTCCGTTTGCCATGCTGGCATGGGTTGGATGGTTTGACTGATGTCTGGAAAGCCATTATATCTAGTAATACTGGTGCAACTAATTTTACTGCTAACAGGAAAAGTTCACAAGTGTAAAGCAATGTGTGTGTATGTTTTCTTTTACTTGTTTCCAATCATTTGGCTGTGACCATGCTGGAGCACCACTTTGAAGGGACTTAGTGTTTCTAAGAAATAGTACTTATTCTTTCAGTCTCTTTTGCTGAGCCACCAAGTTACAAGGACATAAACACACCAGCATTGGTTGTCAAGCGATGGTGGGAGCTGGGGGACAAACACAATCACATATACATATGTAAAATATATATAGGGTAGTGAGTTTTTTTCCAAATTTCACTACCAGTGGCCTAGCATGTATAAAAAGTCAATTGACAACATATTCTCAATATAAAATAGTGTACATTTAAACACAAGAAAAAACTGCCTTCAACAGGCAGTTTTTACATGCTAGAAGAAGTAGTCAAAACGACTAAAACCATATTTAAGGGCAATCTTCAAAAGGAAAGAAAAATAATAACTCTTACCTTGTTATTTCATTCCGGTCAGACCTAAAAATAATTTGCTAGGCGAATCTTTCATCAGTGATTGCGCCATAACACAAACATAATTATGAGATGATTAACACGTGTCTCTTTATTATACATTATAATTTTTCAAATTCACCACTCAAGCACAGTTTCATTTGGCAGTAAATGATTAACTACCAAATTAATCTTGTAAAAATTACTAAAAACATATACGTAAAATATATATAGAGTAGTGAGTTGTTTGTTAGAAATTTCACTACCAGTGGCCTAGCATGTATAAAAAGTCAATAGACAACATATTCTCAATATAAAATAGTGTACATTTGAACACAACAGAAAACTTAAATGTGGTTTTGGTCGTTTTGACTGCTTCTTCTAGTGTACACATGACAGGCTTCTTTCAGTTTCTGTCTACCAAATGCATTCGCGAGGCTTTGGTTGACCTGAGACTATAGAAGAAGACACTTGCCCAAGGTGTCATGCAGTGGGACTGAACCCAGAATTCTGTGCCTACATACATATACACTCATGCACACATTCTTATGTATGTATGTATGTATATGACGATGAGAAAATGATGATAATTATGTTATCATCATCATTTAACACCTGTTTTGCATGCTGGCATGGGTTGGTTGTTTGACAGGAGACCGGTTAGCTGCAGGGTTGTGTCAAGTTCTAATGTCATGTTTTATATATATCTATATATCTCAGCGTTGGTTACGAGGACTCCAGTTGATCAGACCAACGGAACAGCTTGCTTATGAAATTAACGTGCAAGTGGCTGAGCACTCCACAGGCACGTGTGCCCTTAATGTAGTTCTTGGGGTGGAGATTCAGTGTGACAAGGCTGGCCCCTTTGCTATACAGATACAACAGAAACAGGAAGAAAGAGAAAGTTGTGGTGAAAGAGTACAGCAGGGTTCGCCACCCCACCCCCTGCCAGAGCCTTGTGGAGCTTCAGGTGTTTTTGCTCAATAAACACTCACAACGCCTGGTCTGGAAATCAAAACCGCAAACCTATGACTGTGAGTCTGCTGCCCTAACCACAGGGCCATTGCACCTCCACAATTGTATACATAATCATACATGGACACACACTGCTCTGTACTCAACAAAATGCTTTGTTTCTGAAGCATATGTGTACCTAGTTCTAACAGTGAGTCATTAGTATCATTTATGTCTAAATGCAATTATATATATTTATATAATTGCATGGCCGCAGTCAAATGACTGAAACAAAAAAAACAAAAATATATATATATATATATATATATGAGAGAGAGATCAGGTACACGACACTGCTTTTCCCCTTCCCAGGCCACAGGCCCACACCCCCAACACCCATACTGTTAGGATTGGCACTCTCAACGTCGGCACGCTGAAAGGTAGATCTGGTGAAATTGTTGAGATGCTTGAACGGAGATGCGTAGATATGTGCTGCATCCAGGAAGTAAGATGGAGAGGAGGTTCTGCAAGGTTCCTCACAGGCAAAGAACACAGGTACAAGATTTTCTGGGCAGGGAACACTGACGGGGTCGGGGGCGTAGGAATACTTCTAGCGGAGAAATGGGTGGATAAGGTAATCGAGGTCGTTAGAGTAAGTGACAGAGTACTTAAGATCAGACTAGTGCTTCATCATAGATTAGCTACTGTCATCTCAGCCTATGCACCTCAACCTGGGCTACCAGATGGTCTGAAAGACCAATTCTATGACACCCTCTTGCAAACTACCTCGTCGACGAGTGACAGGGACCTTCTCTTTGTGGCTGGAGACTTCAATGGTCATGTCGGACGTCGTGCTGGGGGCTTCCATGGCATACATGGAGGCTATGGCTTCGGTTCCCGCAACGAGGAGGGAACCAGACTGCTGGAGTTCTGTGATGCAACCAATCTTATGGTCTGCAATACCAACTTCAGGAAACCTGCCAGTCACCTAGTTACCTACCGCTCCGGCAGACACTCTAGCCAAATCGACTACATCCTCGCCAGAAATAGGGAAAGAGGGCGGCTTATAAATGCCAAAACCTACCCTGGCGAAGAATGTACCCCACAACATAGATTAGTAGTTAGCGACTTTGGGATCAAGGCAAAATGGGTGCCCAGAATTAGACAGGCTTGGAGAAGAAGGGTGTGGAAGCTTAAAGACCCTGCAAACGGACAGAGACTTAGAGACAAGTTACTTGAAGCATTTAACGAAATAGGAGATATAGCATCATACAACGTGGAAGACAATTGGAGATTTCTGCGGGACAACCTGTTGAAAGCCACCGACCAGATTTGTGGGTGGTGTAAGGTCCCCTCCCAACCCAGAGTAACGTGGTGGTGGAACAAGGAGGTAGACAGGGCTATTAGACAAAAGAAACAGGCTTGGAAGGACTGGAAGAACGGTGGTAGCAGGGAATTGTAGCAATGTGCCAGAAGGGAGGCTAGGCGACAGGTTTATTTAGCCAGAGGGGAAGCAGATAAGGAAAGATTTGCCAATGTTCTGCGCCGTGAGGACCAAAGACTCGAGGTATTTCGTGTTGCAAGACAGTGTAGGAGAGAGAATAGTGATGTTGTAGGAGAGAAATGTGTTCGCATGGATGATGGTACGCTTGCATTAAATGAGGATGCAAAGAAAGAGGTCTGGAGATGCCACTACGATAGATTGCTTAATAAAGAGAATGAATGGGAGAAAGAGAGCCTGCCTTATGTCGACCCAATAGAGGGACCAGCTATCCGAGTTGATAGTACCAGGGTAGATAAAGCAATTAAGAGTATGAAGACCGGGAAAGCCCCCGGCCCATCAGGAATCACTGCAGAGATGCTCAAAATATCCGGCAGTGTTGGCTATAGCCTAGTCACCCGTATTACGAACCAGGTGATACACGAAGGAGTCATACCCTATGACTGGTGTAGCAGCATCATAGTCAACTGCTACAAAGGTAAAGGGGACGCTTTAGGTACAAATAATTACAGAGGCATCAAGCTGTTAGATCAGGTTATGAAAGTTACAGAGAGGGTCATAGCCCAACTAATTAGGGAGCGAATCAATTTAGATGAGATGCAGTTTGGGTTCGTGCCAGGTAAAAGCACTACTGATGCCTTATTTCTAGTGAGACAGTTGCAGGAGAAATACCTAGCTAAGGATAAACCTCTGTACCTGGCTTTCGTTGACATGGAGAAAGCCTTTGACAGGGTCCCCCGATCCCTTATCTGGTGGTCAATGAGGAAACTTGGGATAGAAGAATGGTTAGTGAGAGCTGTGCGAGCCATGTACAGAGATGCTGCCAGTAAGGTGAGGGTTGGAAATGAGTACAGCAATGAATTCCAGGTAGAGGTAGGGGTCCACCAAGGTTCCGTCCTCAGCCCCCTATTATTTACCATAGTCCTCCAGGCAATCACAGAGGAGTTCAAGACAGGTTGCCCCTGGGAGCTCCTCTATGCTGATGACCTTGCCCTAATTGCGGAGTCACTATCAGAACTAGAGGAGAAGTTTCAGGTGTGGAAGCAAGGTCTAGAATTGAAGGGCCTTAGAGTCAACCTAGCTAAAACCAAAATCCTAATAAGTAGGAAGGTAGATAAAACACAAACCCCTTCAGGTAGATGGCCCTGCTCAGTATGTAGAAAAGGAGTAGGTAGTAACTCTATAAGATGTACCCGGTGCAAGCTATGGACACATAAGAGGTGCAGCAACATCAAAGGCAGGTTAACTAGCAAGTTAGTTTTTGTTTGTGGCAGATGTTCAGGTGCAATAAAGACTGCAAACAAACAGGAAACAACTTCTATCTCATTCCAGGGTGAAAAACTAGAGGTAGTCGATAGCTTCCGCTATCTGGGCGACCAAGTTAGTAGTGGGGGTGGGTGCGCTGAAAGTGTAGCTGCTAGAATAAGAATAGCCTGGGCAAAGTTTAGAGAGCTCTTACCCCTGCTGGCGACAAAGGGACTCTCACTCAGAGTAAAAGGCAGACTGTATGACGCATGCGTACGAACAACCATGCTACATGGCAGTGAAACATGGGCTGTAACTGCTGAGGACATACGTAAGCTCGCAAGGAATGAAGCCAGTATGCTCCGTTGGATGTGTAATGTCAATGTGAATACCCGTCAGAGTGTAAGTATCTTGAGAGAAAAGCTGAACATTAGAAGCATCAGTTGTGGCGTGCAAGAGAGACGATTGCGCTGGTATGGACATGTGGTGAGAATGGAGGAGGATAGCTGCGTGAAAAAGTGCCACACCCTAACAGTTGAGGGAACCCGTGGAAGAGGTAGGCCCAGGAAGACCTGGGCTGAGGTGGTGAGGCAAGACCTTCGTACATTGGGCCTCACCGAGGCGATGACTACGGACCGAGACCTTTGGAAATGGGCTGTGCGTGAGAAGACCCGGCAAGCCAAGTAAGATCGTTGCCAGTGCCCCTGGACTGGTTCTTGTGCGGGTGGCACATGAGATGCACCATTTTGAGCGTGGCCGTTGCCAGTACCGCCTGACTGGCTCCTGTAGGATTTTCGAGCGAGATCGTTGCCAGTGCCCCTGGACTGGCTTGTGCGGGTGGCACATAAAAGACACCATTTCGAGCGTGGCCGTTTTCGTGCGGGTGACACGTAAAAGCACCCACTACACTCTCTGAGTGGTTGGCGTTAGGAAGGGCATCCAGCTGTAGAAACTCTGCCAAATCAGACTGGAGCCTGGTGTTGCCATCCGGTTTCACCAGTCCTCAGTCAAATCGTCCAACCCATGCTAGCATGGAAAGCGGACGTTAAACGATGATGATGATGATGATGATAAGGAAATCTGAAGTCAGCAAAGTTATCTCCCTTGCTCTGTTGCCTTATGACAAAGGCTGTTTTTGTGTGAAGAGAAGAAATAATAAATAGATCACTGAGAAAATATGTAATTCATCATAGATTCGCTTCAACTTTAAAGTTTAAAAAATATTTTTACTCCATTGTAATTATCTCTCATAGGTATTTCTTCCTTGACTTTCTTCATCATGACTGTTCCTGTATTGTCTCTGTAACAATAAAATACAAACCTAACCATATTTCATGAGACCCCAATGAGGTTCAAAAATCGATTAAGGCTGTTCATAACTTTTTTCTATCGCTGGAGAAATAATTAAATTTGCTATGTTTATATGTCTACTATGTAGATTTACACACGCAAATGTTATAGTTTGGTTTTGCAGAAAACAAAAGATGAAGGCAGGTGAGAGAACAACAAGCAGGTATATTAGTTTGATGCTTGGGAAGAATGGAAAAGTTTTTGATGTTTCGAGTCTTAGCTCCTCGACAGAAAGGATTGAGAGGGGAAAAAAATGGAGAAAGATTATATTCTATTGTTCTTTTACTTGTTTCAGTCATTTAACTGTGGCCATGCTGGAGCACTGCCTTTAATCAAACAAATCGACCCTGAGACTTATTCTCTGTAAGCCTAGTACTTACTTTATTCATCGCTTTAGCCGAACTGCTAAGTTATGAAGATGTAAACACACCAACATCAGTTGTCAAGCGATGGTGGGGGGACAAACACAGACACATAAATACATATATATATATACAATGAGCTTCTTTCAGTTTCCATCTACCAAATTTACTCACAAGGCTTTGGTTGGCTCAAGGCTATAGTAGAAGACACTTGCCTGAGGTGCAGTGTATGTGTGTGTGTATATATATATAAATGTGATATAAAATCGGGAAATACATCATATCTGATATAATGTTTCACTATTTGAGATGTAACCTCTTCTTAATATCATCTGATACTGATAAATAATTTAACAACAACTAACACCAAATGTTTCTTTGTATAATTTCAGGTCCATAAAATCCTGCTAATTGCGTGCTGTCCCAAAATCTTAGACACTTACGACTACATTATGAAAGATACCAACGTCCAAGTGTGTTTCCCCCGCAAAGTATCTGCTGACGCTCTTAGAGCCTTTGTTGATTACCTTTATAACGGGTCATTAAACTTAAGTAAATCTATCCTCGACAGCATGGAATACCTCTCAGGGATGCTGGGTTTGGATGATATTCGTCAACTGTGCAATCAATTTCGATTAGACTTATTTAATGATTCCAATAATGTGCCTGACAAGACCATTGTAACTGTTAGCCACTCTCAGAATACTTCAGGGCTCCATCTTTCTTTGTCAAATCCCCCAGCCACACCACCGCCACCTATAATTCGCCTCTCATCACAAACGACTTTGCCTGCAACGTCCACGACCAATATACAGATGCGATCTTCTTCTCCACACTACCAAGATAATCGGAGAGTAAGCTACTCACAAAAATCTTCAGAAAACAGATTTAGTATTTTACCAGAACAATCTACAGATTCTGAGGTTTTAAATGTGAACTCAATAAAGTTAGAACCAGAAGTTGATTTGACAGTTGATGATTGCACAGAAGTGAAACAGGAAATCGCAACGTACCAAAACAGCGAAGATTGTCAGTTTGGTTCTTGGTCACAGATTGATTCTCAGAGTGACGATTCGTTATCACATCGTAAAAAGAATGACTCTACTAATTTTGACATCCAAACCACAGTTGATCTGAGTGTAACGCCTTTAAAATCTTTCACAAGTCATTCACAGAAGACTGCTAGCCATGATGACCCCGACTTGCAAAGTGTCATAACTATATCCCCTTCAAATTCTCCACTCCACTCCCCGACTTCTGTCGATTCTTCTCCTGATGTACAGACTTTTGAAGTAGATTCAGAAACACCAAACCTAAAGACACATTTGAACCCTTACCCTGTCGGTTTAGTTATGGCTAACACACACAATCTCTCATTACCAGAAAATAATAGGAAAAAAAGAAGCACTTTTGAAGATTTTGATGTAGATTTTGAGTGCAAAAAGTCTAAAATGGCACTTCAGTGATAATGAATTTGTAAATAAAGTTGTTGGTTGAATATTTTTTTTCCTGTTTATCATGAAAATAGCATTTAAGAATGATGAAGGACACTACATCACATCTGTTTGATGTCTTGGGAAGGAGGTACTTGGACAGCCAAACAGACAAGAAGCTTTCAGTTCTTATCCTGAAATCTAATGGAAATGGTCGATTGTTTGAAAATATATTTCAAACACAGTAACTGTTTGAAAATTATATATACATGGTGTATAAATAATTTTGAAGCACTCTAACTCTAAGATAATTAAAAAGTAACTTAACAAAGTCAGTTCATTTAAGTTTCATAATAGAGACTGACTAGTGTGCAACTTAGTATAATAATAATAATAATATTTAAAGGATTGATGTTACTCCTCCAGAAAATAAAGAAACAATAAGAAGAGTGCGACTGTTACCGAATGAACAATACTTCGACATCTCGTGTGTCTTCCACAAATTCTTTACTTTCTGGAGGAGTAACATCAAATCCTTTAAATATTACCAAAATGAAGTAGATCGAGATGTTTATTTTGAACGTGTGGAGTGACAGCTCAATAACACCATCGTCAAATAGTTGTTTAGTCTGTTTCTTAATAAACATTACAAATGGTGGAGAAAACTGGTCAGATTTAGTGGCATTTGGTTTTCAAATTTTGCGTCAGTATGCAGGGGTGGTCACTAGTGTAAGTTGAACAAAAGGTTTGATTTAATCCTCCTTTGACTGGATATATAACATGACCATGTTTAATCTTTTAACATTCACATTATTCTCTCAAAAGTAATTAATTATGCATTATCTCGTTTTGAGATTTCAATGAAAGGCCATATTTTGTCTTCAGAATATTTGGGCCTGGATATGACCATTTTAAATGGTAAAAATGGTTAAGAAAGTCACGTCTCCAAATTATTATTATTAAGTTCAATTCCCTGGCATGCATTTGTTGTAGCAAAGCTTGTTAAGGTCGATGCTATTTGTTTAGATCGATATCTTTGCTGCACAAGTGTAAAGGTCACAGTTAGGGCAAGGCCCAAAATAGCATTTTTATGTTTGGGATGATTGTTTATAACAGGAACAGTATATTCATTGCTCCCTTAGGGAGTTGGACCCTGTTTTTGCTACAGTTTGTTGTAGGGTATTGAGGGGAAGTCAAGATTACATTTCTGTGACCAATTCCCAGAGAGTTAGTTTCTATGATTCCGAATTTGATGCAGAGTTCTTAAAGGGTGACGTTCATCTTTTTACTTGTTTCAGTCACAGGACTGTGGCCATGCTGGGGCACTGCCTCGAAGGGTTTAGTCAAGCAAATTGACCCCAGTGTTTTCATTTTTCTAAGGCATGAACTTATTCTATCAGTCTTATACTGAACTGTCAAGTTACAGGGACATAAACAAACCATCGCTGATTGTCAAGCAGTGGTGGTGGTGGGACATGGACACACACACAATGAACTTCCACAGTTACCATTTACCAATTTCAGTCAACAAGAAATCGGCCGGCTTGGGACTATAGTGAAAGACACTTACCTGAGGTGCTGTGCAGTAGGATTGAACCTGAAACTACGTGGTTGCAAAAGCGAGTTTCTTACACAACACAGAGCCAAGCCTGTGTGTTGTGTATGGTGAAATGACATCCTGGAAATAAATAAACCACTAATGTACTTCTTGGTATACGTCGGCAGTTACAACCTGAAATTGATACTTTCTGGTCGGATTGTGTTGAATATCACAACTTAGGATTCAGTGTCTTCATCTGGTTTCTCTGTTCATGACTGCAATTAGAAGCTACAAAAAAAAAAAAATGTTCTCTTCTGCTATTTTATCCTTCTGCATCCAGATCGCTCTGTCAAATCATCATCATCGCTTAACGTCCACTTTCCATGCTAGCATGCGTTGGATGATTTGACTGAGGGCTGGCGAACCAGATGGCTCCAATCTGATCTGGCAGAGTTTCTACAACTAGATGCCCTTCCTAACGCCAGCCACTCCGAGAGTGTAGTGGGCGCTTTTACGTGCCACTGGCACAAGGGCCAGTCTGGCGGTACTGGCAATGGCCACGCTCAAATGGTGTTTTTTACGTGCCACCTGCTCAGGAGTCAGTCCAGCGGCATTGGCAACAACCTTGGTTGAATGTTTTGTTCATGTGCCAGTAAGGCGATGCTGGTAACGATCACGCTCGAATAGTTCTTATTACATGGCATGGAAGGAAGACAGCTGCTCTGGCAGTGATCCTGCTCGGATGGTGCTGTTAGCGCTCCACTGGCACGGATGCCAGTCATCAAATTTGGTTCAATTTCGATTTTCAGTTGCCCCAAGCAGAGTTTAGTGTCCAATGAAGGAAGGTTGGCATGGGTGCCAGTTGTCAAATTTGGTTCGATTTCGATTTCACTTGCCTCAACAGGTCTTCGCAGGCAGAGTTTTGTGTCCAAAGAAGGAGAAGTATGCATAAGTGGGCTGGCTACACCCCTGGTAAAGGCCACAGGTTATGGTCTCACTTGTCTTGCCAGGTCTTCTCATGCACAGCATATTTCCAAAGGTCTCGGTTACTAGTCTTTGCCTCGGTGAGGCCTAATGTTCGAAGGTCGTGCTTCACCACCTCGTCCCAGATCTTCCTGGGTCTACCTCTTCCACAGGTTCCCTCAACCGCTAGGGTGTGGCACTTTTTCACACAGCTATTCTCATCCATTCTCGCCACATCACCATACCAGCGCAGTCGTCTCTCTTGCACACCACATCTAATGCTTCTTATGTCCAACTTTTCTCTCAAGGTACTTACACTCTGTCGAGTATGCACACTGACATTACACAACCATCGGAGCATACTGGCTTCATTCCTTGCAAGCTTATGCATGTCCTCAGCAGTCACGGCCCATGTTTCACTGCCATGTAGCATGGCTGTTCGTACATATGTGTCATACAGTCTGCCTTTTACTCTGAGTGAGAGGAAGGTTTATTTATTCATTGCTTTGAATTAATCTTGCATTATTTCACTGCTTCAAGGTTTCAATGATGGGATTGTTTATTTTTACAATGACATTGTAGGGTAGGTCTGAGAGGTCAGATCTAGTTGGTTATGAACATATAATCAGGTAGGATATTTCGGCCTGCTATGGCTGGTTTAAATGCTAAAGGGTTGACCCCTTAGCATTCAGATTACTCCGTCAAACGTTAATCCTTATTTATTCCCATTGTTTTGAATTAATCATGTATTATCTCGTTGTTTAGAGATTTCAATGATGTGATGGTTCGTTTTAGAATGACATTGTAGGGTAGGTGTGAGAGGCCAGATCTGGCCAGTTTGAACTTAAAATAGGTAGAATATTTTGGCCAGATATAGCCTGTTTAAATGGTAAGAAGTGAAAGATGTGTTTGAAGGTTGGCATTGACGTAGTCCAGTGAACAATTTGCAATATGGCTTAAAATTGAAAATGAGATGAAATTGGTAAATAAAGCAAGTCTGTTAATGGGTGTGGAAATTCAGTCTAGAAAATATTGGAATGTAGTTTTTAGTGCATCCACTCAGAACTGTATGCGATAAAGTGCCATCAAAGCTATGTACTTGAAGAAATCTTTCCTGTGATGTTGTTACAGTATTTCACCATACGAAGCATTTCCTGGTTGAGCTTGTGCAAATTACTATTTTTGTGTTTGACCTCAATATACTTTTGGGATGAAAATCATCATCATCATCATTGTGTAATGTCCATGTTCCGTAATGGCTGGCATGGTGGGATTGTACAGAATGACAGGACCACGCTCTATATTAGATGCTGTTTTGATACCACTAACACTAGTGAAGTCGCCATGCTGCTTGTGACAATACAAACCCTGAAGAGGGAGTGCTTTTTGCTTGGAGATAGGGGCTTAAAGTAGAAGGAAAGAGGGAAGAGCAGACATTTCGTTAAAGAGGACCTCTGTGGCTTCTTACATTTAGAATGGTGGCTGAGAATTAAAACGAGTTTTACTTAGCTCAATATTCAATTTAAGTTAAGGTGGCAGAAACGTTAGCATGCCGGACGAAATGCTTAGCGGTATTTAGTCGGTTGCTATGTTCTGAGTTCAAATTCCGCTGAGGTTGACTTTGCCTTTCAGGGTTGATACATTAAATACCAGTCAAGTACTGGTGATCGACTATCTCCCTCTCCTAAAATGTCAGGCCTTGTGCCTTTAATAGAAAGGATTATTATTATCATTGAAGGCAGGGAGCTGACAGAATCGTTATTTCGTCCGTCTTTACATTCTGAGTTCAAATTCCGTCGAGGTTGACTTTGCCTTTCATCCTTCCCAGACTAGTTCTTTAGTGTGCCAGCAGATGGTTGAGTGCGCATTGACCTTCATGAGGTAGTGTGCCAAGTGACATCACTGTGGTTACTTTGTAAGTTGTGAAATTTGTGTTTTTCTGATCAGGTGTGTCTGCTGTAGTCTGTGGTTTTGCTATGGACAGGAATGTGAGATTTTGTGTTAAACTCGGGTAGTCTTCTACAGTGACTTCAATGAGCCTACAGCAGTGAAGCAATGGGTCGTACACAATGTTTTGAGTGACATGGACATTTCAAAAGCAGAAGAATATCTCTGGAAGACGATGAGGGATTTGGAAGACCTGCCACAAGCATCACCCTTGTAAATGTGCTATTGTGCACTTCAGAACAAAACTTTGAAAACCAATTTTGCACTTGCTGGTCTGTAATGACACCTTGGTCGTAAACACTGCATATTTTCTTTGCTGTTTCTATGGTATTTTTTCCATTCTTACACTCCTACATCAGATGTCGAATATGCACTTTAATCTTATACAATGACATGCATGCTTTCACTGTTTGAGATGAATCACAGATGAGACTCTTTTAAGAACAGTAGTCTTCATTCCAGTTTTAAACATCTGAAGTTCGAAAAAACAGAAATTATTTGACTTGACCCAATGTGTATATATATAAATCTCGATACAAATAGCAAACAATTTACGAAAAATTAATTTGCAAAGGTATCATTTATTCTGTTATTATCCAAATACTTAAATGTATGTTAGTAGATTGTCTTAAGCTGATATGCCTTCGTTTTGATTTCTGTAACTATCATCAGTGTATTTTGGCGATTTAATAAGAGTTTTGATTGCTATTTCAAGCGGGTAGACATACTTAGTATGAAGGTTATAAAGGACACAGGTTTCGTGTGTCACATAGCTAGCTAGAGGCGATGGCTTCTTGGAGCTAATTCACGGCAGCTTTCGTCCTAATTTTGGGACTGCCATGTTGGCTTGGCGATAACTATTAATTTCCAGTACCGCTGCCGTAGTCTCCTTTAGAGAGACTTAGAAATATTAATAACTCTATTTATATATATATATATATATATATATAGGTGTGGCTATGTCGTAAGATGTTTTCTTTTCAATCACATGGTTCCAGTTTCTATCCCAATGCGTGGCACTTTGGGCAAGTGTCTTCTACTATAGCCTTGGGTCGACCATAGCTTTGTGAGTGGATTTGGTAGACAGAAACTGAAAGAAGCCCTTTGTATATATATACATAGATAGATAGATATAATGTGTGTGTTTGTGTCTGTGTTTGTCCCCTACCACTGCTTGACATTCAGTGTCGGTGTGTCTAAATCCTTGTAACTTAGCGGTTTGGCAAAAGAAATCGATATAATTCCAGGTATAAAAAAGAAGTCCTGAAGTCGAAACCTTCAATTAAAAACTCTTCAAGGCAGTGCTCCAGCATGGCCAGATTCTAATGACTGAAACGAATAAATGAAAAAAGATAAATTAAATTTAGACTAATTATACAATGGTGATTATTATCTCTGTTAACCTACAGCAATTAAGACTAACCAATAAACAGGTTGGGTTCTACGAGGCCTTTTTCTGAACATCCTTTACAACAAGTGACAGCAACATCCTTGTTTTTGTTGGTGACTTCGATGGACATGCCGGGCAGTGTCATGAAGGCTACTTAGCCATACATGGCGGCTATAGATATAGTTCTGAAAATGATTCCTGAAATTCTGAGAAGGAAATGAAGTGACCATCTGCAGCATGATCTTCAGGAAACCAATCAACAGCCACTTGGACATGGACCAATCAGACAAACACTCTCACCAAACAGATCTTATCGTCACTAGAAAACCGGATAGACAAATGGTTGTTTATACAAAGTCTTTCTCTGGGAAAGAATATACCACTTCAGAATACTAACTTTTGAGTAATTATTGATTCACTGAGATACAAACAATAGACAGGAGAAGGACGATGTAGGAACTGAATTTTCCTTCTATGAAATAGATGTTTAGAGAACTTTTTGGTAACATGAGAGAGGAGATAAGGACTGATAACAAAGAGTAGCAGTCCATAGGTTATATGGGTTGGTTTCATGTGACACAATTGTTCCACAGATCAGGGGATCACATGCAGAACCAAAACACAACAAAATGCATAAATATATATGTAAACCAACTTTTTGTTTCGTTTTTGGAAGCATTGAATGTGTTTCGTATTTTACAGACAAGAAAGTAATATTTTGAGTGCAGTATAGCCATGAAAACAGCAGAAAGGTTGGGTACTTTACCCTTATTAGATGGAAAAAGTTGTCAGTAGACAGCCATGGGACACGAACCCACACCTCTCAGGTACCGATCGAGCACTCTACTGATTAAGCTAAACTGCCCACTGACAACAATTTCTGTCACATTAAATGCTTAATACATAGCTTCTTTTGAAATGCAACAACATATGTAACAAACTTTTTTCTTTGTTTCTGGAAGCATTAAATGTGTATATCCTATCGTACAGACAAGAATGGAGTATATAATTTAATTGTTGATTTCAAATTTGGGCACAAGGCCAGCAATTTCAGAGGAGGGACTAAGTCAATTTCATCAACCTCAGTGTTTAACTGGTACTTATTGACCTCAAAACATAAAGACAGAGGAAAGCTGCTAAGCATTATGCATGGCGTGCTAACCATTCTGCCAACTTTTGCCTTATATAATTTAATTATTATGTATATAATACATATATATTATATAATATGATACATACATAATACATTCATATTTATATTACATATATATTACATAATATATATGTATTTCATACAATGCGTGGCATGTAAAAAGCACCATTTGAGCTTGGTCAAAGCCAGTGCCGCCTGACTGGCTCCCTAGCTGGTGGCACATAAAAAGCACCATTCAAACGTGGTTGATGCCAGTGTCACCTGACAGGCTCTTGTGCCAGTGGCACATAAAATGCACCATTCGAGCATGATCATTGTTAGTGCTATCTGACTAGCCCCCATGCTGGTGGCACTAGGAAGGGCATCCAGCTGTAGAATCCTTGCCAGAACAGATTGGAGCCTGGTGCAGCCTCCTGGCTTGCTAGTCCTCATTTAAACTGTCCAACCCATGCCAGCATGGAAAGCAGACGTTAAATGACAATGACAACAATGATGATGATGATGATACATATATATTACATATAATACATATATATTACATAATACATATGTATTATACATGGAATACATATATAATGCAAAAACCACTCTGCAGACTGCAGTTGTCAATAAAACAGAAGGAAAACTTTAAAATTTATTCATTCTGTGTGGTCTGGTGCCAAATGATTTAATGGCTGGGTGGTTGTTGATCCTTGACTTGGAGGACAACTTGAAGTTTCCCGGAGTCAACTAGTTGCGAGGTGTTTACAGATGAGATTTGTGGCTGGAGCAAGGGGTTCCTGTCTGATGCAAGATAACCTGGTGATGAAATAGTATTGTAGATATAGAGTCACAAAAACTGAAAAGACATGACAATCGCGTAGAAAAAAAAGAAGACGTTAAGTGAATGTAAAAAGAGAGGGAAAACAAAAATCAGGTGGTTTAGTCACTGATTTGTGCTGAGAGGATCAGAGGTGTGAAGTGTTCAGGGTTGTGAGCTGTGTATTGGGGCCGATGTGGCTTAGTGGTCAGTGAGATGGATTCATGATTGTAAGATTGTGGTTTTGATTCCTGGACTGGGTGACGTGTTGTATTCTTGAGCAAAACACTTCATTTCACATTGCTCCGGTCCAGAGTAGATCAAGACATCATTGGAGTAAAAATGTTTTTGAAATGGCTGTTGGTCACTTTTAGTCACTGTCAATGAGAAGATGCTTAAGAATGATTCAAGAAGAGGTGAGTAAGTGTAGAAGTAGGAGGAATAGGAACTCCTTCAGGAATATCCAACAGAGGGAATGGCTGTTGAAGTAAACAGTCATAGTATTGAAGTGGCAATCAAGGATATGAAGACAAGGAAGTTGCAGATGCATCAAAGGATAGTCAGAGAGATCTTTCATCTTTTTCTTGTTTCAGTCATTGGAGCGTGGCCAGTCTGGGGCGCAACCTTGAAAGGCGAACAAATTGACCTCAGAACTTCGTTTTTTTTTTTCTTTAAAAGTTTGGGACTTGTTCTATTGGTCTCTTTTTGTGAACTGCTAGATTACAGGGTTGTAATCAAACCAACACCGGTTGTCAAGAAGTGGTGGTGAGAAAACACAAGCATAAAGACACACACACGTACACGTACATACACACACACACATACGATAGGATTTTTTTCAGTTTCCATCAATCAAATCCTGTCATAAGGTTCTGATCAGCCTGGGGCTATGGTAGAAGGCACTTGAAAGAGGTGTTACACAAAGGGACTGACCCTTGGTTCAGTACCATGTGGTGCTATGCAAAGGGACTGATTCTGGAACCACATGGTTTAGAAGTAAACTTCCTACCACATGGCCATACTGAAAATATCTCACAAAGTAGGACTTATGCTAGCCAATGACATAAGTCCACCATGTAGTACAGGGAGGTGTCATATAATTCACAAACTAGCTCAATGGCAAACGAGATGCTCTAGAAAGAAACATCTACAGATGGATCAAACCGATGGGTAAAAAGTCTTCCTTCGGATTACGAAGAGAATTAGTTTAGATGCAATGTCATTCAGATTTGTGCCTGGTCAGGGTACCACAAATGCTCTCTTTCACCAGAACTTTTTAGTTAAGGTTAAGCTTCTCTACCGGGTATTTCTCAATGTGCAGAAGGCCTCTGGCTGGCTTTCACATTCTGTAGTCTTCTCTTTAACCATTTGCTTAAAGCACTTTCATAAGTTTGACCTAAATGTCCATACTCATTTTCAGAGTTTTAGTTACCCCTTGTTTCATATGTTCTAAGTCAGCGTTTCTCAACTGGGTTTCCCTGGATCACTAGGGTTCCGCAAAAGGTTCTTAGGGGTTCTGTGAGAAAGAGCGAGATAAGCTAATGCTAATTTCATGATCGTAATATTACTATACATGCACAACATATTATTGGTGATTGTAATATAGACATCATCTTATCTAACCTATTATGTTATCAGAAAATATAACAACCATTGGGGATATATTTAGTGATGTCTGTAATTTATGGACACCCTATATATATATATATGGATAAGTCTCAGTGAGTATTGGCCCAGGCCATGTCTAACTTAATAGCACCACCTGGCGAAGTCATTCAAATCAGGAATTGGACACTCAAGCAGAGAATTATTGTTTACAGAGTCATATCCGGGTGTAGGAGGTTTATCCAGGATTTTTTGAAGGAATTTGTCCAAAGACTTCTTTAACTTTATGAGGTTTGTCTCTGCTTTAATGTTCTTTTGTATTTCGTCCATTTTTTTTTTCTGAGTTCAGTTCTGCTGAGGTCAACTTTGCTTTTCATTCTTTCAGCGTTGATAAAATAAGTACCAGTTAAGCACTAGGGTTGATGTAATTGACTTCCCCCTCCCCTCAAAATAGCTGGCCTCCTGCCAAAATAAGAAAGCATCATAAATTTAAATGCTTGCTTTCCATCTTTTTTTTTGCTTCATGAAATCTATTGAAAATCAAAATGAATTCGTAGTCTTTAATATAGGAAAAGTGTATAAAACATTTACTGATGTTATGGCTGATTAAAAAAATGGTATATGTAACAGAGGCAGTATTAAGTTAAAATAGCCATCTATACACCATACTTAATGTATATACACTGTTGCTTGGCCATTTAGTACAGCAACTGACTCATCAACATTATGTATGACACATAGATAGGTATTTTAATTAAATACTGTCTCACTTCCATATACTGGATAAGTATATACACCCCAACAATATATGTATGTATGTATGTATGTATGTATGTATGTGTATATATATATATATATATATATATATATATATATATATATACACACATACATACATATATACATATACACACACACACATATACACACACACACACACATATATATGTATATATATATATATATATATATATATATATATATATATATGTAGAACAGACCATTTTAAAGGCATTTCCCTGCTAAAGCTGTGGTTATCCTTGTTGGCTCTGTGACAGTTTAATCATATTCCTCATGGTTTCCTTTTTTAAGGTTGGATGCCCATTCTTCATGCCAACCTTTTCAGTCACCTCTTTCAACAGGAAAAAATATGTGCTTATTTGAATACTGGGACACATACAGTGAATCTGTGTGTGTGTGTGTGTGTGTGTATGAATTATGGTATATATATATATATATATATATATATATATATATATATATATATATATATACATATATATATACCAGAAGGTCGTGAGTTGGCAGAAATGTTAACACACTGGGCGAAATGCTTTATGTTCTGAGTTCAAATTCCTCTGAGGTCGACTTTGCCTTTCATCCTTTTGGGGTCAATAAATTAAGTACTAGGGTCAATCTAATCGACTGACACTCCTCTCCTAGAATTTTGGGTTTTGTGCCTAGAGTAGAAATATATATATGTATATATCAGGTTGGGTCAGAAGTTTTTTTTTCCTATTTCAAGCTTTAATACTTCAAACAAATTCAATAAGTAAAGTGTTTAATGATTAAAATACACATTCCATCATATTCTACTGTCTGTTGCCATTGTGCCAGAAAGTGAATTCCATGCTTTATACCATTTGGCTGGTTTAGAGGCAAAGAATCTCCCTCTATCCATTTTCAACCTCATTGTAAATGGGTACAGGAAATGAGCCGTGGCTCAGAGAAGGTGGAAACCTGATGGTGCAAGGTCTGGACCGTAGGCTGGGTGAGGCAGCACTTTAAGCCCTTCATGTTCCTTGAGTTTGCACTCGGTCACATTGGCAGTGTGTGCTGGGGCATTGTCATGCTGTATGAGTGTGTGTCTTTGATTGACCAATGCCAAATAGAGAGCTGCCAAAGCATCATATACTTGCTGCAGTTGTTGAGCATAATGGTTAAGAATCACAACATAACCATCTGGGACAAGCTCAAAGTATAACATTTCATAGATATTCACCAACCATACAAAATGACCTTCTGTTCAAACCATCCTTGTTTGACAACAGGTTCTGAAGCCTGACCAGAATGAAGACAATGGTTTCTCTTCTTACGATAAACAAAGATCTCTTTTTTATATCCAGTTACAATTCAATGCCAAAGACTGGCATCTTGAGGATTTGCCAGCCAATGTTCACATATCAAGTCTGGTCATTGGTCAGTTGATGAGAAGCTTCTCAACGATGTCTGTTCACAGCATCAATTGAGGGTGCTTTGTGAAGAAATAAATTCTGATGATGATGCACAAGTGCCTGTGCTTGGCTGTGGTACAAGCATTTCATGTAAGGTTTCATCTTCCACAACAGAAGGCCTCTCTGACATTGGTTTATCTTCAAGGCTGGTTTGAACTTCCTTGAAATGTCAGAACCAGTTTTGTGCCACATGTTTGTTGACAATTCCTGGGCCCTTCCACATCATTAATTTCTTTTGCCACTGTCTTCTTTGCACTTAGTCTCTTTCTCAACTGGTGGCATGAAATGGCTCTAATTGCCATTTTCCACAACTTAATTATAAAAGCTGTAAAATAAAGAATAAACAATTCAGTAACGAATGCACAACGAGTTGTATCAAATTAATGATAAAACATGGAGAGACAGGTTGCCAAAAGTCATCAGTGAAAATCAAAAGATTTGACTCAATTTGGTGTGTACACACACACACACACACACACACACAGAGAATATATATAAACATGGCTTTCTGGTATGGAGTTTGCTCTCATGGTTTCAGGTTCAGTCCCGCAGCATGGCACCTCAAGCAAGTACTTTTACTTTAGCCACAGGCTGGCCAAAGCCCTGTGGTTGGATCTGCGAGACAGAAAAATGAAAGAAGCCCATCATATATATATGTATATACATATATATATGATGGGTGTAAATACACATAAGGGATATTAAATATCCGAAGAATTTACAGGTTTATGTTACCTGTATCAATAACAATGTTACTTCAAAATGTCAATAAAATATAATAAACACAGTTTATTAATATATAAATATAAATCAGGAATGGAAAAACAAAACAATAAATTGAACAATTATAAATTCTTACCGTTGCCTTCCTGGCACATGAAAAGACATTCGAGTGAGTTTGTTGCCAGTACCACTGGACTGGCTCCTGTGCAGGTGGCATGTAAAATACACCATTTCAAGCGCAGCCGTTGCCAGTACCTCCTGACTGGCCTTCGTGCCGGTGGCATGTAAAAGCACCCACTACACTCTTGGAGTGGTTGGCGTTAGGAAGGGCATCCAGCTGTAGAAACTCTGCCAAATCAGATTGGAGCCTGGTGTAGCCATCTGGCTTGCCAGTCCTCAATCAAATCGTCCAACCCATGCTAGCATAGAAAGCAGACGTTAAATGATGATGATGATGAAGCGAAACATCTCTTAAATTACAGCTGTTTCTGCTTCATTAATAAAATGAAGTATCATTACATATTTAAACGAATTTGATTATTCTTGAAAACCTTTGTTTATGACTGAAGTAGAAACAGCCGTAATTTAAGAGATGTGTCATTTGTTTGTATAAAATATTTAAATTAAATTTGTTTTGTTTTGTTTTTCCATTTCTGATTTATATAATCTTTTATCTTTTTACTTGCTTCCGTCATTTGAATGCGGCCATGCTGGAGCACCACCTTTAGTCGAACAAATCGACCCAAGGACTTATTCTTTGTAAGCGTAATACTTATTCTATCAGTCTCTCTTGCCAAACCGCTAAAACACAGGGATGTAAACACACCAGCATTGGTTGTCAAGCAATGGTGAAGGGATAAACACTCCCCACCCCCATATATATATATATATATATATGACAGGTTTCTTTCAGCTTCCGCCTACCAAATCCACTCACAAGGCTTTGGTCGACCTGAGGCTATAGTAGAAGACACTTGCCTAAAAGGCCACGCAGTTGAACTGAACCAGGAACTATGTGGTTGGTAAGCAAGCTACTTACCACACAGCCACTCCTGTCTATATATATATATATATATATATATATATATATATATATATATATGTCATCATCATTGTTTAATGTCCGCTTTCCATTCTGGCATATGGGTTGGAGGGTTTGACTGAGGTCTAGCAAGCCAGTGGGCTGCCCCAAGCTCCAATATATGTGTGTGTGTGTGTGTGTGCATACATATATATATTATACATAAATATATATATATATATTATATATATACATATATATATACATATAAATAAAATATATATATATACATACATATATATATACATATAAATAAAATATATATATATACATACATATATATATATATATATATATATACATATATACAAAGATATATACATACATACAAAGATATATACATACATACAAAGATATATACATACATACATATATCTACACACACACACACACACATATCTACACACACACACACACACACACACACACACACATATATATACATATATATATATATATATATATATATATATATATATATATATATATATATATACGCATATGTATATATCCAAGAAGGTGGTGAAAATGGAAATGAAATGACGACAACGATGACGAGAACAATGATGATGATGACGACAACGGCAGCAATGATATATGCTCGTGTGTGTGTGTGTGTGTGTGTGTGTGTGTGTGTGTGTGCATGTATGCACATGGGTGTGCGTGTGTGTAATTGCTGGCTGATTACAACAGAAAGCTTTCTATTTTGTTCGAAGTGTGAAAATATTATTAATAAAAAAAAAAAACGAAATTAATATTAGGAAGGAATAACAATAAAATGATTGTTCCCAAGTAGAACTTTTGAATTTGGAAATAAATATTTCTCTGTTCAAAGGCACTTTATTCTATTTTACTAAGTTAATGTACGGCTTATTATTAATTAGTTGTATATAAATGATGTAAGGTTATTAACACCTCTCTTCCCACCCCCTCCCCCTCGCCCTCGCTGTTTCTGTCTTTGTCTCTCTCTTTCTTTCACATTCCGACATGGACAAAGAACACTGTTTTCTAACTTACAAAGCCCCAGTTGCTGTTGCAGAAAGTTCTTGAGGGGGGAAAGAGAGAAAGAAACAAACAAACAAAAAAGCCAACTCTAATTGACACGACTCCAAAGACACAGTGTTTGGTGAGATGTCAGTCCTAGCAATAATGACGACGATGACGATTATAATAATAATAATCCTTTCTACTCTAGGCACAAGGCTTGAGATTTGGGGGAGGGGACTAGCCAATTACATTGACTCCAGTACTCAACTGATACTTATTTCATTGACCCTGAAAAGATAAAAGGGATTTTGCCCTCCCCAAGCTTTTAGTCATACTGTAACATCTCTTATGCTTCACTTGCTCTAGGACACTGGGTGTGTCTTGGTGAGTGATTCTAACAAACATACATATTAAAGGTAAATAATAATAATAATAATAACTTAATTGATTGGAAGTGTTATCATGTACATTGTTTTGTCATGGTATAAAAGATGGGCTACAGCAAATATTCTGCTTAATAGCACAGATTTGCTTGTAAGTTGTTTGACCTTAACCAGTTGAGCATGTCCCTTGGTGGTTGACGATACGTACATCTCTGATCACGAGCAGAAGTGGTGGAGGAGCATCATAGCCATGTGTTGAGAGGAATTCTTTGTGGGTTGAATAATTCACCTTTGTAAACATGGGTGTTTTGCTCAACATCCTTAAACAAACCTTATTCAGAGACCTTTTGAGCGGAATGGGCTACTTGACCTGAAGAAAATTCTAACTTGGCCCCACCTGCAAGGTCATGCGCTGTTTATCTTGATATGAGATCACCATGTCACGCACATATGGTTGTGATGCATGTGCCTGGTGTACCCTTATCAGAGGGGTAGTCATGATGGGTATACTGGGCTTCGTATATTTTACCCCAGTGTCACTTTGATGGCATGCACTGCTCTCTCACTCAATAATAATGATTTCAAATTAAGACAGAAGGCTAACAAGTTCTGGGGAGTTCATTACATTGACCTCAATGCTCAACTGGTACTTATTTTATTGCCCTTGAAAGGATGAAAAAACAAAGTTGGCCTCAGCAGAATTTGAACTCAGAATGTGAAGACAGATAAAATACTGCTAAGCTTTATGTCTGGCATGTGAAGCTGCAGTACTTCATCCAGTGTAGGTCTCTTTATAGATGTATTTGTTTAAAAACATAGCGTACCTGAAAGCGAGTCAAAATGAAATATGCTTCAGAAGTGAAAGAGAGTGACGACACATGTCAAGATTTTGAGGTCATTTCTGCTCTTCAGCACCACACACTCATCTGCCATTGAAATTACTTGCTTTGGTATGTATAGAGATATGGATTTGCTGCAGAAGGCATGTGGTTCAGTGGTTAGAGCGTTGGGATCACAATCATGAGGTAGTGAGTTCGATTCCCAGACTGGTTTGTGTGTTGTGTTCTTGAGCAAGACACTTTATTTCACGTTGCTCCAGTTCACTCAGCTGTATAAATGAGTTGCGATGTCACTGGTGTTAAGCTGTATCAACCTTTGCCTTTCCTTTGGATAACATCAGTGGTGTGGAGAGGGGAGGCTGGTATGTGAGGACGACTGCTGGTCTTTGATAAACAACGTTGCCCAGACTTGTACCTCAAAGGGTAACTTTCTAGGTGTAATCCCACGCTCATTCATGACCGAATGGGGTTTTTATCCTTTACCCTTTTTTACTTGATCTGCTCTTTGTAGCAGCTAAACATCCATCTTTATACAACTTTTTTGAAATAAAGACCCCATGAACCTTCATTGTCATCATCATCTAATGTCCATTAAATGATGATGATGACAGCGATGATGATTTAAGGAGTCCTCTATGAGAGTTTCTGTCTAAACATTTTATTTGCTAAATATAGCAGCCAAGCCTTCTTTGAATCTGAGCCATCTTTAAAAAAAAACAGTGGAAACACATTTATTTTAGGATGTCAGAGTGTTCAAAGAAATACCACAAGGTATTTATTTCCTGAGTTCAAATCCCGCAGAGATCAACTTTGCCTGTCACTCCTCTGAGGTTCAATAGGATAAGGTCAAATAATGCAGGTCAACGCTAACGATTAGCCTTGTCCACTCCCTGTAGAACTGGTGACCTTGCAACTAAATTAGACTTCAGGGAAAAACGATACTGTTAATTAATGTTTTGTTTAGAAATTGTATTATGTTGGATGGAAACAATGATTTGTTTGTGAAACATTTCATCAGAAACCATACCTTCGTCTGTAACAGATTCGTTCTAGAAGAAAAAGGCAGCAATAACAACAACAACAATGACTATAATAGCAGCAGCAGAGGCAACAGTAGTAACAGCAACATGAATAACCATTATAACAATGACAGCAGCACCACCAGCACCAACAACAACAGCATCATCAGCAGCAGCAACAACAACAGCAATCCCAATAACTGGTACAGAGTCACCATCAGCATCAGCAGTAGCACCAGCAGCAACAACAGCAATCCTAATAACTGGTGTAAAGCCACCAATAACAGCAGCAGCAGCATCAGCAGCAACATCAGCAGCAGCATCAACAACAACAACAACAACAGCAACAACAATACAAGCTGTTTTAAAACAATGGTATTTAATATGGAAGCCACAACAGACAACCAAAGATGAGTTTCCTGTTAGGAAGCTTTCAAGTGGTTTTTTTAAAGTTTTTGTTTTTTTTCATTTGTCATATGTCATTTTTTTTTTTCTAAGATTCTGGGACCGAATTGAATTTAAAAATAAAAAAAAGGTAACGCTAGACATGAGAAATACGAGAAATGAAAAAGACTAAGTATTAAAGCGCCATAAATGCTTCCAAATCATTTAATTAGGTCAGTTCGTTAATTCACCGAGATGAAGATTGCTGAATATTTAGGTGAAAAATAACTAAATAATCAACAAAAAAAAAAGGAAATAAAATAAAATAATATAACAAAAGAATGTCTTTATTTGGCTTGTGGATATAATGACTAAGTTTGAGTAAAGTAGTAGTAGTAGTTGTGATGATGATAAAAATAATAATAATAATAATACTTTCTACTATAGGCACAAGGCCTGAAATTTTAGGGGAGGGGACCGGTCGATTACATTGAGTCCAGTGTGTAACTGGTACTTAATTTATCAACCCTGAAAGGAGGAAAGGCAGTCAACTCTGGTGGTATTTGACCTCAAAAGTGAAGACAGACGACAATAATAGTAATAATGTACGCCACCACCCCAGAAGGAATATAAGAGACGTCATGACAATATAGCCAGGTCTGTCCATTGGACACTTTGCAACAAGTATGGACTTGACAGAGCAAAAAATTGGTACGACCACAAACCTGGAGGCATCATTGAAAATAGAAATGCAAAGATCCTATGGGATTTTATGATTCAGTGTGACCATGCGATAGAGATAGGAAGCCAGACATAGTCTTAATTCAAAAAGAAAACAAACTATACTGAATCATAGATATAGCATGCTCAGCTGACAACAAGGTATGCGATAAGGAAGAAAGAAAAGTTGATAGATATGACAGGTTAGCTTGGGAGGTTAAGCAGTTGTGGTCAATGAAAAAGGTAGCAGTAGTACCAATAATTGTCAGAGCCCTGGGAACAGTGAGTAAAAATCTTGAGAAGTACGTGGAACAAATAGGGGCTGCAATAAGAGTGGAACACTTGCAGAAAACAGCACTGCTTGGAACTGCTGGAATACTCTGGAAGGTGCTCGAAAAATAAGAGGTGTTACCTTAGTTCACTGGTCGAGAACAGCTGGCATTGTAATACATCTCCAGCATTAGAAGCTGTGCAAAGGCAATGATAATGATAAAAATACTAATAATCCGTTATCCATGCTGGCATGGGCTGGATGGGTTGACCGGGGCTGGTAAGCTGGAAGGCTGCACCAGACTCCAGTCTGATTTGGCATGGTTTTCTACAGCTGGATGCTCTTCCAAATGCCAACCACTCCAAGAGTGTTATGGGTGCTTATACATGTGTCATGTGATGTTATGTATTGTGTGGTATGGTGGTGTATGGTGTAGTGTGATGGTGTTTGGAGGTGGGGTTGGAATGTGTAGGGTTAGGATTGGGGTCAGCAACTTTTCAGAACCCGCTCATGTATACATATATATATATATATATATATATATATATACACATACATGAGAAGGTTCTGAAAAGTTGCTGGCTTAAAGGGTGTTGCAAAAGTCTTGTTTGGAGGCCCAACGTTTCGAATTCTTTTACAGGGCTTAGAAAAACTGAAGGACCACTGCAATAAGTGTGTGAATCTAAGAGGAGAATATGTTGAATAAAATCATAATTAACTGATCCTCCTGTATTTTATTTTATCCAGAAACAGGAGTATTTCAGCTCTGCCTCATATATATACGAGACCAAGTGTAGCTCCTGGCCTTTGCCAGCTCCTGTCAAACCGTCCAACCCATGCCAGCATGGAAAACAGACATTCAAGGAAGATGATGAGTAATATGCTGGTTATTCCCAATTTGTCAAATGTTATTCATTTCTTTTTTTGCATGTTTTATATTTGTTTAAATCCTTAAAATGTTGGATTGTTATAATGCCCACTTCAGTATAAAGTATATTTAGCAAAACCAGTAAAGACACGATTATCTCAGTCTGCTTGCTACATACTCTAGTACTTCATGTACTTCTTACTTATAGTGACAAAGTTATTCCATTTATCATGTGGGAGGAGTGTACCATTATTACTAATTCCCTACAACATCTCCCCTTTTAAGATTTTCTTACAAAATGTCATTCTATTTAGCAATAGCTTTTTTTGTACAATTTAATATTTTTTGCACTTGGCATCTATTTTCAGGAACTCTGTATGTTTTCTTTTCCTTTCACTTGTATGCCTGGGTTCAATCACCTGCAGTGGCATTGGTACTTGGAACGTATCGTACAACCATTCCATCAATTCCTCCAACTTCTTTGGTTTGCTTTCCACAAATCTCTTTTTCTGTTGCTTCCTGTGTCTCTTTTGAATGCCTTTTCTACTTTTTACCCAATACATAATTTTACCTATGCATTTGGTAATTACACCATCATCCCACCTCTACTTTCCATTCTTATATTTATTCTTTTTCCTTTGTTCTGATGTTTTGTCATCTTTGTTCTACAGTACATAGATATATATATCCAGCTTTGCAAGAATTCTTGTTCTAACTTCTGCAGTTAAGTCCCTGTGTAAATCAGGCATTTCAACATATCTGGTGTTAATTTATCCAGCTTAAACTTCTTGCATTTCCTGTTTACTTTACTAGCAGATGTGATGTAGTCCTCGCCGTTGTTTTTCTCTATGTTCAGACACTTCCGTGTGTTGAACAATGAACATTTTCCACTGAAAATTTTACATGATATATCTCTTGTGTCGTTAAAGTTTATGTCTGAAGGTTTTCTTGGGAGTGCATCACAGGGATGCGAGTTCAAGTTTCATGGCTGGCCGTTGGCAAATTTTTCTGCAAAATATGGAAAATTTACCCTGTTCGTGCTATTCTGTTAGCATTATTCTGCGTTTGAGAATAAATTACTTCCTTATCTGTATCTTCCAATGAGTCAAGGACATTTACTCCCCATGGACAGTACTTCCCTGTCCCCGCCAAGGACAATTACTCCTGAGGACAACAAACGATGATTTAAAACTTCTTAATATTTTGGAGAGGGGGTAATTAACCAAGTGGGGTAGTTGTTGTCAGGGGAATTGTCCTATGGGGGGGGGTGTAATTGTCCTGATATGCTTTCAATACATTTCAACGCTTCTAAAGCAAACTTTGCTTGTTTACTTTCATCGTAATTTGAATTTATAATTATTGTATCGTTCATGTTCTGCTGCCACCAGTTTTCTCCAGTGTTTTCATCTCGTTTGCTCATATTTTCTGTAGTATGCTTCGAAGGTAACTCCTTTGTCTGGTTCATATTTGAACACTGTTACCGAATTTGCAACATAGTCTGGTGAGAACACATTTTCTGACTTTCCTCATGATTTCAGAAATTGCAGCATTTGCTGTTTTAATATTTTTTGTTGTTGTTGCTTCAGCTGTTGTTCTTGTAGTTGTTGCTGTTGTTGTTGTTTTTACAACTCGAGAAAATCGGCCAACAAATTTTCCATAATTTTACAATTTGTTTTTGTAAAATTCGCACAACAGAAACTTTTGTGAGTTTATTAATTCCTCATGAATTGTTTAAATACTTGTGAGTTTAAATCCTTAAAATGTTGGATTGTTATAATGGCCACTTCAGTATACAGTATACTTAGCAAAACCAGTTATGATTGTCTCTCTCCACCCACTACGTATTCTGGTACTAGACATAGTTCTCTTTACTTATTGTGACCAGGTTATTCTGTTCATCACGTGGGCGGGGTCTACTATTATTACTAATTCCCTACAACAATATTTTGATGAAACAAAGTTATTATTCAGTAAAAGAATGAAATGGGCCAAGAGAGAAAAAATAAATGTCAGATGTAAACTGTTTTTGAAAGTTTCTTGGGCCAGTGAACAGTTCTGCCTGATCTTGTAATGTAAGGTTTGCTTGAGGCAGGCTGTGACAATGAAGGTGGTGTTGGTGCTGGTGTTGTCAAAGGTGCATGTGTAGGTTCAAAGGTGGGCGTGGCAGTGGTGTCATCAAAAGATGTGGACATCTCAAAATATGCCTTTTTAAGCCGATCATGTCAGGGTCACCAATTGTAAAACGGAAAATTGGTTGGCACTGGAAGGGTGCCACACATGTCCTTACATAAATGTTAGAGGAAAAATATCGGAACAAGAAAACATCCAAACATAAAAACAATCCTATTTTTGTATGTACAAAAATTTACACCTTGGGGCAATCAGTAGCCAGGTCTGGTGTGGAAGCAGCAAAGTCGGAGTAAATCATACTTTGTGAAGGCATTCTTCACAGGACTCCAGCTACAACGGAGCTGGTCAAATACCGGTCAGCAGCAGAGGCAAACAGAGAGCTGCTGAGAACATGTCTGCGTAGTTCAGTGGCTGCATCTCGAGTCTGAGATACAAGAGAACTTTGCTGCTAGTTTTCTGTGCATGCACACCAGGGACCTTTCGGCAGGCCTTCCAGAAGGTTCCAACCCTGTGCATGCGTGCTGGAGACCCTCAAGATGACGTCACGACGAATTCCATTATTAATGACACAAACCATCTACAGTGTACTTCAGAGCGATTAGTTGAGTAAAGGGCAAAAACGCTTTAAGTGAAGGATAAAAAAAGCGGTCATAGTGAAAACTGAATTGTAACAATAAGTGGAAACTCAATGTACAGTTCACATATTGTTGTAATCAAGTGGTGTCAATATCTGGTTAAGATGTGTTTATAAACCAGAGGACTAAGAATGGTTGAGATTGTGTTGGTCACATGTAAAGATCAAGCACTAAAGTTGGAACTTGGGACATGCTATTGTAGGGCAGGGAACCTGAGGTTTACACATCCATGAAGGAGAGTGAAAGATCAGTTAGAGCAAGGAATTGACTTTTGTGATATGGGAATGTTTTAGGAATGTAATGATTGCAAGAGGTTTTCTGTTCTGAGCTGTTATTTAGAAGTGATTGCGACTCTGGTGTTGGTGCCATGTAAAAAGCTCCCATGCTGGTGGCACATATTAAGTATCAATGTGCTGGTGTCATGTAAAACACATTGGTGCTGGTGCCATATAAAAAGCACCTCAGTAAAGTGGTTGGCTTTAGGGTGGGGTGTCAAGTCATAGAAACCATTCCAAAGCAGACTGTGGTTCCTGGCCTTACCAGCTCCTGTTCAAACTATCCAACTCATGCCAGCATGGAGAATGGGTGTTAAATGATGATGATGACACCTTAGTGTAAAGAATTTGAAGGGTTTCGGCTCTACACATGTTATATGGAGATTTATATCTGTTACATGGCTGCGCCTTTCTCAGAATTATTTTTATCTTTAGTCTAAAAAAAAACATTTGTAGGCACTGGGGTGGCTGTGTAGTAAGGAGCTTGCTTCCCAATCACATAGTTCCAGGTTCACTGCTTGACAACTGGTGCTGGTGTGTTTACATTCCTGTAACTTAGCAATTCAGCAAATGTAACTGATAGAATAAATACTAGGCTTAAAAAGAGTAAGAGCTGGGGTCAATTCATTCAACTAAAATTCTTCAAGGTGATGCTCCTGCATGGCCGCAGTTTAATGACTGAATGAAGTAAAAGATAGAGAATAAAATAAAAATACCTCATTATTCAGTCCATTATTCACCGTTTACCTGCATTATCAAAATTTATGCCACTGGTCTATTTGAGTTAATTCCCTTAACTCAATCTTTTCCCTAACTCTCTAGTGCCTGAATCAATAAACCAATCCTCAGGAGATTGATGATATAATCAAAGATGGAACCTGTTTCCCCACCAAAATTGAAGCGGAATCTCATACCAATTAGATGATGGATTTATTGATTAACTAATCATTCTGCTGTCTAATTACTTGACATTGTGACCATGTTTGGCAGAACTGGTTTGATCAAGAGTTCAATGACACGTTGTACAACCTGCCTGAGTATTACTGCGTATGTTACGCCTGCAGCCTATCTATCGGTGGTATAGCTAATACGGGAGCAGGGGGTGCGACCGCTCCACCCACTAAGCACATTTTTAAAAAATTGGTACCTCTTCAATAATTTTTGTAAACTCTTTAGTTAGCTATATCAGTAGTCGTAAGTTTCATACATAATGACATTGTTACGGAAACATGAAACTAATGAATGTAGAATACAATTATGTAAATTATAACTAATGATATATTTTGTGTAATATAAGAGAAATGAGTATAAAATTGTTTGGTATATATATATATATATATATATATATATATATATATATATATCATCATCATCATCATCAGCATTATCATCATTTAATTCCTGTTTTCCATGCTGGTATGGATTGGATGGTTTGGCTGAGGGCTGACGAGTCAGCGGCTGCACCAGGCTCCGATCTGATCTGGCGAAGTTTCTACAGCTGGATGCCCTTCCTAATGCCAACCACTACGAGAGTGTAGTGGGTGCTTTTCATGTGCCACCAGCACAGGAGCTGGTCAGGCGGGCCTGGCATCGATCACATTCAGATAGTGTTTTTAATGTGCCACCGGCACGGGAGTCAATCAGGGGGCACTGGCATTGGCCACGTTTAGATGGTGCTTTTTACATTCCACCAGCACATGAGCCAGTCAGGCGGCCCTAGCATCGATCATATATATATATATATATATATATATATATATATACATACACATATGTATGTATGTATACAAAACAACTGTATGTATACAGTTCAACAGCTGTGGATATAGAGGGTGTCCATAAATTATCTTTATACTTTGAAAAATTCAGCATAAAATGAAAATTAAAGTTAACTCAGCAAAGTTTACAAGAAAACATAGGCAAACAGATAATTTTGTTAAAAACCTGAGAATGTTTCCACATGGGCTCCATTGGTTGCAAAGAAGTTGCTCGAAGGATCTCAACATTTAATTCATACAATAAATTGTGGGAGATGTAAAGACAATTTAGGAACCTCCTGTAGAGCAGAACAGTTTATATATACAGTGCAAGAACTGTAGACATACAATAAAACTGCTGTCTGTCTCTCCCTCTCTCTCTATATATATAGTTCAAAAGCTGTGTATACACCCTACGGGTTGTGAATATATATTTCTGCTGTCAGAGAATATATAGATATACATACATAATAGTTTCTTTATCAGTAGCCACTTACACACACACACACACACAGAAATTCTGTCTGTATAATTTGTCTTCAAAGAAAGAGGAGAATATGATGTTGTGAAATTTATGCAGTTCCAAAGAATAGCAACTGTGTAAGAGGAGTGAAATGGCTTCAGTTTGTAATCAACACCACATTCTTGGATTCCATTCTTTGGTAGGTTGCTCTTCCAACATGGACCAACAGACAGTTCTAGAAGAATGAAGAGATGCTGTGTGTATGTGTGTGTGTGTGTGTGTGAGAGACGTATTTGAATAAATGACTTCATGGCTGTTCTAACAGAGCACAATCGAGACATTTGATACAAGCCTGAAGATGGGCAGTGAATTCTACAGTCGGGATAGATAAAGTGGAACCATCACAACTTGGACGGTGATAATTGGTAAGGAATAAAGTAAAAGCCAGGAGGAGAGAGAGAGAGAGAGAGGAAGAGAGAGAAAGAGAGATTAGAAAAAAAAGGGGATTAATTGCTGTCAGCCTCCACTGACAAGATGCAAATGGGAGATAGGGTTGAATGAAAAGAATGTTACGTCATTTTTTAAATATAAACTCTGCTGAAAACAGAGAAAGTCTGTGAAATAAATGTCTTTTATATAATGGCCTACTTTTTTTGAGAAGGTGAATTTCTAATTGGAAGGTGGGAGTGGGGAATGGGGTAGGGGAGTGGAGTGGGAGTGAACAGACTAATAATGGTTTGGTTGGTTTAAGCGGAGAAAATTATGTGGGAAGTGGGGGTAGAAGAGAGCGGGGGAAGTATTTTGCAAGGGATTTCATCCTGTTGACAGAGAAATAACATGGTTTCAATATATATATATGTAAATGCATATACATACATACACGCATGCAAACACAGGCACATATACATACACACACACATATATACATATGTATATGTGTGTGTATGTATGCATATATATATATATATATATAAACGATGATGATGATGATATCTATCTATCTATCTATCTATCTATCTATCTATCTATCTATATATATATATATATATATATATATATATATATATTAAAAACAGAACACAAAGGATATCGCGGTACACGTGTTTCAAGCTTTATAAACAATCTGTTATTACATCACCAAAGGTATATTATTGATATAAAAGATGGTGTAAAGCTCTCCTCAACCGCAAACATTGTTAGTCCAAAGATTACATCACAAAGAAAAAGTACACTTAGTATTACCCATTATAATAGGTTTATCACATCCCTTTGAAAAGGTATATTTGTATAAAGGTTCATTGGATTTCAAAAATCTGCCCATACTGTACCACTATTCAGCATAGAGTCTATGGGTAAAACAGACCAAGAGGGAGCTTTTGGAAAGTGGAATGTCTTCAAGCACTGACAGCCCTCAGCCAATCAGACAGCGCAATAGGTGGAATGTCTACTTTAGCTTTTTATAGAGGATTAGGGGAGGAAAAGTGTGACGACATTCTTGGTGAGACCTTGGGCTAGTTGCTCTTTTTTGGAGATTTTTTGGGCCGGGACTGACGGATAATTTTCAAAAATCTCTGGCCTGGCAGTGTTCCTTGGGAGCTTTGCCAGTTTGAAATAAACTTTACAGGCATGGAAGTGCTGTCAGCTGAGCATGTCCGAGATGCACACAGGTCAATCAGATAGTCCTGCATGCACTCATCCAGTGCCTGAGCATTGCTCACCTGTGGGTTTATGTTGAACACCTGCAGTCGCATGTGGGACAGATCTGGTTGTCAACTGAATCCATCATGAAGATTGCCTTACCACCTTCCTTAAGGAAAGGCTGTTTTTATATGCCTGGTGGCCATGGTGGAAAAGGTTGTATGTTGGACGAGATTGAGGGGGCTGAAGTCAAACACTTTTCTCTTTGGCCAATCCCTGATCAACTTCTCCAATCCCTTCACTTGAAAAGAAAAATAAGGGTAGAGAGGGAAGTGTTGTCTTCTAACCAGTTTGCTGAAAAGCAGATGGAAGTGGTGAGAATGGTGCGAGTGAACACGCCTGCCCTGATCATATGCCTGTAGTTGGAAAAAGAGAAAGGAAAAAAGGCAACTGCCCCAAAAGTCAGGTACCCATGGTTTTTTTTAATGGGTTTTTTTCTATGAGCAGACCTCGAATGTCTCCTCCCTATTGAGGATCACACATTGTTGATTTTTGTAAATTTTGTTAGTCTTGTTTACAACAACACACAAATTCTTTGTTTTGTCCTGTACTGTCCATATTGTTTTTCATAGTGTAAACCTTGTGGTCAAAGAATTTTCTTCAGGTCGAGTATGCTGTCCTGCTCAAAAGGTCCCTGAGTAAGGGTTGTTTGAGGATGTTGAACGAAACACCCGTGTTTCCAAAGGTGAATTATTCAAACCCCAAAGAATTCGTCTCAACACATGGCTATGATGCTCCCCCACTACTTCTGCTCGTGATCAGAGATGCACATATCGTTAGCCACAAAGGGACATGCTCAACTGGTTAAGCAAACAACTGACAAGCAAATCTATCGTATTAAGCAGAATATTTGCTGTAGCCCAACTTTTATACCAGGATAGAACAATGTACATGATAACACTTCCAATCAGTTAAGATGAGAAGCTATGGGAGCCACTGCCTGGTACTGAATCCATTATTATTATTATTATTATTATTATAGACGTCACACAGTGTACAATATCATGAGGTTGTTGATTGAAAATATTGTGTCCACTGGGGGTTTGTACTGTTTGTCAAATCACAGCAGGGACCTCAGACAGACAGTACTTTACACAATATGCGTGCAGTTCCAAGTAATGCTGACTTTTGTAATACACTTAGATTGTAGGGTATTTCTAAGCTTTAAGACGTTTTTTCAGACTGGGTGGTATTGAACCGAATAATGATAGGAATATTATTATGATTATTATCATCTGCAATAATGAGTAAATAAGTGAGTCTAACTTCCCAAATGTTTTTAGATGTGTCACAAAATAATCTTAGAATAATCACTGTTGCTCTTCATATGATCATCTCTGTTGACACCGCTGCCACCACCACCACCACCACCACCACCACCAACAGCAGCAGCAACAACTTGTCTAGTTCCTTTTGTATTGTCATATTGAAGAGGTCCTGGTGCAATACTTGAAAACAGTCCACTTTTAAGAGAGAGAGAGTGAGTGAGGGAGAGAGAGAGAAAAGAAAGTGAGTGAGAGAGAGAGAAAAGAAAGAAAGTGAGAGAGAGAAAAGAAAGAAAGTGAGAGAGAGAGAAAAGAAAGAAAGTGAGAGAGAGAGAGTAAGAGAGAGAGAGTAATGATAGAAACAGTTGTGGGTGAGTCTTAATAGGACCAATCCTTTACGAGAGAAAGAGGAGAGAGCTCTCTTTTCCTGTACGCGCACACACACAAACACACACACATATATATATATATACACATATATATACACACATATATAGATCTGTAATTCCTAAAATATCTCATATCATTGTTAGTTACAGAGGATGTTAGATGACTAAATTTTATAACTCACAGTGGAATTTTATTGGTAAGTATAGTATATCAGAAAAGTCTCTCTTTCCCAACCCATTTATTTAAATGAGTTTTCTCACAGAACCCTTTTAATATGCTTATCCTTATGTATATATATTCTTTTATTCTTTTACTTGGCTTAGTCATTTGACTGTGGCCATACTGGAGCACCGCCTTTAGTCGAGCAAATCGACCCCAGGACTTTTTGTAAGCCTAGTACTAATTCTGTCAGTCTCTTTTGCCGAACTGCTAAGTTACGGGAGACGTAAACACACCAACATCAGTTGTCAAACGATGTTGGGGGGGACAAACACAGACACATAAATGTACACACACACACACTCACATATATATATAGTTGGAATGTACAGAAAACAAAAGACAGGTGTATAAATAACAAACAGGTGTATTAGTTTAATGCTCGGGAAGGTGAGAAAGTCTTTTCCGTTTCAAGCCTATGCTCTTCAATATATATATATATATATATATAATAATAAATGTGTGTGTGTGTGTGTGTGTGTGTGTGTATATATATATATATACACACACACACATATTTATTATATATATACATATATATATATATATATATATATACACACACACAATATTTATTATACACACACACACACATATATATCTGAAATTTTGAACTTAGTTCATGGACCCCCAGTACTACCTTTGTGGGCCACCATGGCAGACCCCAGGTTGGGAATGACTGCACTGCAAGCTTACTTGATATGTTAGAGATAATAGCTAAATCTCGCCCAGATCATCCATCCCTTGTGTCTAGCACGGTGTTTCTCAATCATTTTCTTTATCTTTGGAGCCCCTTTGATTTGTATTTTTCTCAGGTAGATGCCCATAGCTATTTGAGGTTAGAAAAAAAATTCCATTATATTTTTATAATTAAATATTATTAGGAATTATATAAAAAATGGTTAAAATATTTTGTGTATTATAGAAGTATATCCAATTTATTGTAGATAAGTTTTAACAAATGAAATCTTATGTGGATCCCAAGGTCATGTGGACTCTCGAGGATTATTTGAACCCCAATTCAAAACAACTATCCTTGAGGCCGAGAAATCCATAGGTTTCTTTGTAATTGAATAATAATATAAGATTTGTGTTTTACTATTGAGGTACATTTGGGTAGACAGTGGGGGTACATATTAACTGACTTAGTGGCAGAGGTACACGTCAATAGACTGTGATTAATCTTGATATACTGGGATTCCAGTTGCTGGACTGAGGTACATGTTGATAGACAGGAAGATCTGGAAAGGCTGAGGTAGTACATCTTTAGACAAGGGTACAACTTATTAAATAGGGGTGCATCTTGATAGACAAAAATAAATCTTCATTATTTACATTTGACGGATATTTGTCCTTATCTTGTTTGTTGTTAACACAACGTTTTGGCTGATGTACCCTCTAGCCTTCATCAGGTGTCCTGAGGGAATTATGAATGCCATATGCTTGTGGGCATATGGCATAGTGGTTAAGAGTGCGGGCTACTAACCCCAACGTTCTGAGTTTGATTCTAATTTTTTAAGTGCATCAGTCATTGGACTGTGGCCATGCTGGGGCACCAACTTGAATTTTAGTTGACCTCAGAATTTTTTTCTAAGCTTGGTATTTATTCTGTTACTCTCACTTGCTGAACTGTTAAGTTACAAGGATGTAAACAAACCAACAAAGGTTGCCAAACATACACACATGTACTCACACTCATGCAGCTTGCTTCCAAACCACATGATTCTGGGTTCAGTCCCACTGTGTGGCACCTTGGGCAAGTGTCTTCTACTATAGCCTCAGGTTGACCAAAGCCTTGTGAGTGGATTTGGTAGATGGAAACTGAAAGAAACCTGTCATATATATATATATATATATATATATATATATATATACGTGTGTGTGTGTGTCTGTGTTTGTCCTCCCTCTGTCGCATGACAACCGATGTTGATGTGTTTATGTCCCTGTAACTTAGAAGTTCGGTAAAAGAGACTGATAGAATAAGTACTAAGTTTACAAAGAATAAGTTCTGGGATCAATTTGCTCAACTAAAAGGCGGTGCTCTCTATATATACATATAGATGGTGGGGCGGTGGTGATGATGATGAGGTGGGAGGGGGGGAGCATGCAGCGAGAGATGGAAAGAAATTTTGAACCCGAGTTCTCATTCCTAAGGTATTTTTCGATGTTGTTATTAAGGTGTTATTGTTATTTACCCAATATTTCCGAGGTTCCAATGGTAATTCTGCATTTGAAAAAAATCATCTAATTTGTATCGTTCAATACACATTTTGACGATTATAAAAACAAATGTTAGTTTAAACCAGTTCTATATTTAAGAGATGAGGAATTATGTACATTGTTTACAATTGACGGATATTTGTCCTCATCTTGTTTGTTGTTAACACAACGTTTCAGCTGATATACCCTCCAGCCTTCTTCAGGTGTCTTGGGGAAATTCCAAACCTGGGTTCTCATTCCTAAGGTATTTTTAGAAGTTATTACAACAACAACAACAGCAATAACAACAACAACAACAACAACAGCAACAAAAAATACCTTAGGAATGAGAACCTGGGCTCTCATTGAAAAAGTATTTTTAAAAGTTATTACAACAACAGCAGCAATAACAACAACAACAACAAATACCTTAGGAATGAGAACCTGGGCTCTCATTCCGAAGGTATTTTTAGACGTTATTACAACAACAACAACAGCAATAACAACAACAATAACAACGACAAATACCTTAGGAATGAGAACCGGGGCTCTCATTGCAAAGGTATTTTTAGACGTTATTACAAAAACAGGAGCAGTGGTGACATCAGCAATAAAGCAACAGCAGCAGCGGTGGCAACAACAACGAAAAATACCTTAGGAATGAGAACCCAGGTTTGGAATTTCCCCAAGACACCTGAAGAAGGCTGGAGAGTATATCAGCTGAAATGTTGTGTTAACAACAAACAAGATGAGGACAAATATCCGTCAACTGTAAACAATGTACATAATTCCTCATCTCTTAAATATAGAACTGGTTTAAACTAACATTTGTTTTTATAATCGTCAAAATGTGTATTGAACGATACAAATTAAATGATTTTTTTCAAATGCAGAATTACCATTGGAACCTCGGAAATATTGGGCAAATAACAATAACACCTTAATAACAACATCGAAAAATACCTTAGGAATGAGAACTCGGGTTCAAAATTTCCCCAAAACACCTGATGAAGGCTGGAGGGTATATCAGACGAAACATGTTAACAACAAACAAGATCAGGACAAATATCCGTCGAATGCAAATAATGTTAGTTTGTTTATATTTATAACAGAATCTGTTTCAACTTATGATTTCACATAAAAATCTTGCAAAAGAAATTCACAAACAGGCACAGGATTGGCTGTGTGGTAAGTAGCATGCTTACCAACCACATGGTTCCAGGTTCAGTCCCACTGCATGGCATCTTGGGCAAGTTTCTTCTACTATAGCCTTGGGTCGACCAAAGGCTTGTGAGTGGATTTGGAAACTGAAGGAAGCCCGTCGTATATATATATATATATATATATATATATATGTGTGTGTGTGTTTATGTGTCTGTGTTTGTCTCCCCCAGTATCACCTGGCAACCAATGTTGGTGTGTTTACGTGCCCATAACTTAGCTGTTCGGCAAAAGAGACCGATAGAATAAGTATTAGGCTTACAAAGAATAAGTCTTAGGGTCAATTCGTTTGACTAAAGGTGGTGCTCCAGCATGGCAACTGTCAAATGATTGAAACAAGTAAACGAATAAAAGAAAACATATTTTCATACCTAGTGGGTGGTGGGGAAACTATCCCCATTTTCCTTCGATAGTCACTTGCAACTGCTTGTGTGTGTGTGCGTGTGTGTGTGTGTGTGTGTGTGTGTGTGTGTGTGTGTGTGTGTGTGTGTGTGTGTGTGTGTGTGTGTGTGTGTGTGTGTGTGTGTGTGTGTGTGTGTGTGTGTGTGTGTGTGTTTGCCCCATACCCCACTGGTTGACAACTGGTGTTGGTTTATTTACATTCCCATAACTTAGTGGTTTGGTAAAAGATATCAATAAAATAAGTAGGAGATATGAATAAAAATAAGTTTGGAATGTAGTGATGTATTTGACTAAAAGCTTTCGAGGCAATGCCCCAGTATGGCCACAGTCCAGTGACTGAAACAAGTAAAAGAAAAGAGAGATGGAAACAGATACTCCAAGGCCTCCGAATATTTCTGACAATGCACCATCTCTGGACTTTATGAACCTAGAAAAGATGAAAGTAAAAATCCATCCCAACAGGATTTGAACTCACAACAAATAGAGTTGGAACATATACAGCACTCAAATGAATTTGCCAATTCACCTCCTGCTACTGTTATAGCCTCCGTGCTAATTTACTCACTGCTGTTATAGTCACATATTATAGTCAGTGTGTTAATTTACTCATTGCCATCATAGTAACACAGTATAATCATTGTGTAAAGTTACACACTGCTGTTATGGTTACGTGTTATATCCAATATGTCAACAGACACACTTCTGTTAAGAGCATGCATTATGCACACTGAGCAAAGTTATGCAATACAGTTGTCTTATAGTGACGCATTGTCAATAAGAGTTCCTTGCTTCTAAATTGAGGATGTTTATAGGGAGGATTCCTTTCCATCTCTCGATGCATGCTCCCCCCCACCTCACCATCATCACCACTGCCCCACCATCTTCACACGTACACATATCGCAGAAATATTTCGACTAGAAGCTAATTATCACAACAAGAGGATACAGCCGTGAGTCAGTTTTACTAATTACTTCACAATCCCTGTTATTCTTTGTTAATTTCCCTGTATTATCTCTTACCATAATTCTGTTTGGAGGTAAATTAACATAGGAAACAGCCTGCGGTTATACAGCATTGTAATACATAGATACATACATTCATGCATACATATGTGTGTGTGTGTATATATATATATATATATATATATATATATATATATATATTTTATAACATATATATATGTCATATAATATATATACATCATATAATATATATATAAATAATTTATGATATATGTATTTATAATATACATATATATATATATATATATAAATAATTTATGATATATGTATTTATAATATACATATATATAAATAATTTATGATATATGTATTTATAATATATATATATATATATATATATATATATATATGGGAGAATTCACGAAAAAACAAGAGACGAAGACAGGTGGTGTAAACAACAAATGGCTGTATTAGTATAATGCTTGGGAATAAAGAAAGTCTTTAACGTTTCAAGCCTACGCTCTTGCACACTGCATCTGTTGTCTCATGTCCCCAATTTTCTCTTAAAAACACAATTTGTCATACATGCACACTGACAGTGCACGTCCAGCAAAGCATACTAACTTCATTTCTTTCGAGCCTTTGCATGTACTCAGAAGTCACAGTCCATGTTTCACTGCCATGTAGCATGGCTGTTCGCACACATGCATCATACAATCTGCCTTTCACTCCGAGGGAAAGGTTCTTTGCTCCCAACAGAAGTAGAAGCTCTTTGCATTTTACCCAGCCTGTTCTTAATCTAGCAGCTGCTCTCTCAGAGTGTCCTCCTCCACTGTTGATTTGCTCATGTTGGTAACGGAAGCTATCTACTACTTCTAAGTAGATATACACATATAGGTATATAGTTATATGTGTGTGTGCATGCGTGTGTATTATATATATAGGTTTAAGTAGTTACAAAAAGCAAACAATTAGGCAATGGAGGACAAGGGTATTTAATTTCATGTAATCTAAAAAATTTGGCTACATAACGAATGGTAAAAATAGTACATAATAGTGGCAAATAGTCCCTGATAACTGTTTCTGTGATGTCCCAGCTATTGGAGCATTATATTGAGTGAAAACTCTGTAAGTTGGGTATTGCATCATAGGCTAGACAGTGAAAGAATGTTCCTCATCAGCGAGATATATGTTGTGGTTCATTATGTCCAGGAGGGTAGAAGGATCCAATTAAAACCAATTAGATCAGATCTTCTTTAGGTAAATCTATGATCAGAAAGAATGGTTAAGTGGCACAGCATGGTGAGAAGAAGGAAAGTGTTGTTGTGTAGTACTCCATATTGAAGGAAAAGGAAAACGAATGCTGGCAGATCCAAAGTTATGCAAATACAGAGAAGTGGAATAAAGATACATTCTGGTGAAAGAAAAGATCGATAGGTAAGTGGTATGTGTTGGATATATATTGTCCAGTATATTGAGGGGCATTCATTCCAGAGGGAGAATGAATGCTAGCAGTTCCAAAGTTGTATGAAGGTTGAGAGGAGTAGTAAATGATATTTATTCCTCCTCTCATTATTCACATGCCCATCTATTTCTCTATCTCAACCTCCTCTTGTTCACCATAGTCCTCCAGGCAACGACAGAGGAATTTAAAACAAGCTGCTTTTGGGAGCTCCTCTATGCTGATGATCTTGTTCTTATAGCTGAATCAGAACTAGAGAAACTCCCAAGTATGGAAGCAAGGTCTAGAATTAAAGGGCCTTTGAGTTAATCTAGCAAAAACCAAAGTCTTAGCAAGTAGGAAGGCAGACAAAATCACAAATCCCTTCAGGTAGATGGCCATGCTTGATCTATAGAAAAGGTGTAGGTAGAAACTCCACAAGACATACCCAGTGTAAGTTAGGGACACATAAGAGGTGCAGCAACATCAGAGGAAGGTTAACAGAGAAACTAGCTTTTGTATGTGGAAGATGCACAGGTACAATAAACACTGAAAACGTGCAGAAAACAGACTCCATCAACTGCTAGTGGGGCAAACTAGAGGTAGTAGGTAGCTTCCATTATCTAGGTGACCAAGTTATTAGCAGAGGTGGATACTCCGAGAGCATAGCTGTGAGAATAAGATTAAGCTGAGAAAAGTTCAGAGAGCTCCTACCTCTGCTGGCAACAAAGGGCCTCTCTTTCAGAGTGAAAGGCAGATCGTATGATGCCTGTGTGCAAACAGCTATGCTATATGGCAGTGGAATATGGGCTATGACAGCTGAGGATGTGTAAGCTTGAGAGAAATGAAGCCAGTATGCTTCGCTGGTTGTGCAATGTCAGTGTGCATGTTTGACAGAGTGTAAGCATCTTGAGAGAAAAGTTTGGCATAAGAGGTATCAAATGTGGTGTGCAAGAGAGACGACTGTACTGGTATGGTCATGTGATGTGTATGGATGAGGACAGCTGTGTAAAGAAGTGCTGATCTCTAACTGTGGAGGGAACCTGTGGAAGAGGTAGACCAAGGAAGATATGGGACAAAGTGTGAAACATGATCTTTGAACCTTGAGCCTCACAGAGGCAATGATTAGTGACCAAGACCTTTGGCAATATGCTGTGATTGAGAAAACCTGTCAAGGCAAGTGAAATTGTTGTTGTGGTTAATGCTTGGATCACGTAACTGGTACCCATGCTGGTGGAACGTAAAAAGTACTTTTCGAGTGTTGGGTCTCATGGAGGCAAAGTGGCCGATCCCGGTGGCATGTGGAAAGCTCCTTTCGAGTGTTGAGCCTCATAGAGGCAATGACAAATGACTGAGACTTTTGGCATTATGTCATGCTTGAGAAGAAGACCCATCAAGCCAAGTGAAATCACACACATATGGCACCCATGCCGGTGGTACATAAAAGCATCCATTACACTCTCGGAGTGGTTGGTGTCAGGAAGGGCATCCAGCTGTTGAAACCCATGCCAAATTAGACTGGAGTCTGATGCAGCCTTTCAGCTTGCCAACCCTGGTCAAACCATCCAACTCATCCCAGCATGGACAACGGACACTAAATGATGATGATGATGTATATATAAACTCCTACCAGCCATGTTGAGTGACACATTCTTTCGTTTCTTATATATATATACATATATATACACAAACATACATGTGCGTGTGCGTGTGTGCGTGTGTGTGTAAGTAGTGCTTTTCTATCTACTCTCACTACTCCTGCCTCCTAACAGAACAATATCTCATTCAATACACAATTTTGTTTATTTTATCTTTAATTTTCACAGGACACACAGACATGTTGTCTCTCTGTGAATGGGTGGTAGTGGTGGTGGTGGTGGTGGTGGTGGTAGCGGTGCTGGTGATTATGGCGGTAGTTGGTTGTGGTGGTAGTGGTTGTAGTCTAACTACCATGGCTCTTTCTCACATCTTATATCCCACTTGCAAAAACACACATATACATGCAAATACACAACTACACACACAGTTATACATATATATCGAATAACTGAATGCCACGCATCCTGAGTTTTATATATATATATATATATATATATATATATATACATACATAGAAATGTATATACATATAACCATAGACACACACATACATACAAACACATAAACAACACACATACTTAAACAGCTCTACACATATTCACACTGTTATATGTATATAAACACACACACACACACTTCAATATACATTCTCACACACATGGTCGTATATCACACATGTATACACTTACTTTTCCGACTGCATCTCGTCTAAATCTACATGCCAACATTTATTCATCACCTCATCAGCCTCTAATCGGCCTATAAATAGCCTATAGTTTGATTGATGGACAGTCTATAAGCTGTTCTCTATTGGTGGTCTATAACTGGTCTATAGTTTTAAGTCTGTTGTTGATCTGAAATTAGCCAGTCTGCAGATAGTTCATAACCAATTCATGTTCAATCTTTACATAGTCTGTAGTTAGCCCTTCATTATTTGTTAGTCCAGTCTATACAACACCTTTGACATTTGACCTTTGACCTCAACTCTGGGGTACTAAATGACCTTCTGCGTTTTCAATGTCCACTTCCAAATTTTTAAGGTAAGGTGAAAATTTTCTTGTTGCAGTTTTATCTTTTTTTTTCCTTTATTTGTTTCTGTCATTAGACTGTGGCAATGCTGGGGCACTGTTTTGAAATATTTTAGTTAAATGAATCGACCCCAGCGTTTATTTTTTGTAAAGCCTGTTATTTTGATTGAACTCTTTTGGTGAACTGCTAAGTTACAAGGACATAAACACCCCAACACTGGTTGTCAAGTGGTGGTGGAAAACAACACACAAAGACACTTACACGTACATATATAATGGAGACAGATAGTCTGCGATGCTTACCAAAATATAGTTATGGCGAAACGACAAATAAAAAAACAAGGTTCTTTTTTGAAAAGTCACCTGAGGAAACATCTCCTAGAATGAATGACAATTGATTGTACAGCATCCTACCTGTACAGCATCTTACCTTTCCTATAAGGTATAGTTGCTTGATAAGTTGAAACGATTGTAGTGGTTTTGAATAAAGAGTCTTGTGAATTCCAGTTTTTATCTCTCATCTTTTTTATATACATTCTATGGATACAAAGGAATTACTGAAGTAAATTCAGTGGCATATATCTCCATACTACTGTTGACATCAGATAGACAAATACTGTGGACAGGCTTTAAACAGCATATACAAGGTGTATACACGGATATATAAAATTATTACATGCATATATATGTGTGTGTGTATATAAATATATATATATATAGATAAGTAGATATACGATGGGCTTTTTTGAGTTTCCATCTACTAAATCTACTGACAAAGTTTTATTGCTGTTGTTGTTGTTGTTGCTGCTGCTGCTGTTGTCGTCATCGATGATGTTTCTACTGTTGTTATCAGACTCGTTGCTGTTGTTGTTTAACCCCAGGTCAATCCTAACTGAATAAATCTATGATCAAAAGCATTCCAGCCATGACCTTCCCATCTAATCCTTCTTTGAGGCATAGTCTACCTTTGATTCCATCATATTGTGCATTCTTTGTTCAGACAGTAGGCGGGAAGTTTGGGGGAGTTTTAGCTGTTATTTCTTGCAAGCTGAATGATCATGTAGAGGCTCCATTGCTGCCTTCAATAGTAGTAGTAGTCGTAGTAGCTGTTTTTGTAGTTTAGCTTAAGGTCAAGCCTGATCCATGAAATTATCTGGTCAAAAGCATGCTAGAGATGACCATCCAGTCCTAATTTTAGAAATTATATTACGTCAATGTGTCCTTCCTATTTTAGTATAGTTGCATGTGATTTGAGAGAAATTTGACTTTTATTTCTAGCAAATGGGGTGAACACATAGATGCTCTGTTGCTAGTAGTAGTAGTAGCAGCAGCAACTGTTGTTTAACCCCAGGTTAGCTCGAATCAAGAAGACTGAATGATGAAAGACCTAATGATCTGTAGAATTAAAATACACACACACATATGTATATACATACATACACTACACATGTGCATGTGTGTGTGTATATATATATATATATATATATATATATATATATATATAAATATACCGTATTTTAAGGTGTATAAGGAACTCTTTTTTGTCAAAAATTAGGTTAAGAAAATATGGGAGTTTCTTATACATGGAGAATATTTTAATCCCTTACAAAACCATTTTTCCAAATTTAAGCCCCCAAAATAAGGAGGTTCCTCACACATGTGGGTTCCTTATACACATTAAGATATGGTATATATATGTATGTGTGTATATATCATCATCAACATTATCATCATCATCGTTTAATGTCCGTTTTCCATGCTGGCATGGGTTGAACGGTTTGACTGGGGCCTGGCAAGCCAGGAGGCCACACCAGGTTCCAATCTGATCTGGCAGTGTTTCTACAACTGGATGCCCTTCCTCATGCCAACAACTCAGAGTCTAGTGGGTGCTTTTTACATGCCACAGGCACAGGAGCCAGACGGGGTGAGGGGGCTGGCATTGACCACGTTCAGATGGTGCTTTTTATGTGCCACCGGCATGGGAGCCCGTCAAGCTGGCATCAGCCACATTTGGATGGTGCTTTTTACGTACCACCAGCACAGGAGCCAGTCAGAGTGAGGGAGCTGACATCGACCACATTCAGATGGTGCTTTTTACATGCCACTAGCATGGGAGCCAGTCAAGTGGCACTGGTATCAGCCACAACTACAATTTCCATTTGATTGTGGTTTGATTTGGTTTTGATTTTGATGTACTTGACTCAATAAGTCTCCTCAAGCACGGCATGTCACTATGATCCAAAGGTACTTTAAATGGGCTGGTTATGTGACACTGGTGTAGGCTACAGCTGTGATCTCACTTTACTTGTCGGTCTTTCTCAGTCACAGCATACCTCCAGCGGTTTCGGTCTTTTGTCATTGCCTCTGTGAGGCCCAACATTTGAAGGTCATGCTTCACCACCTCATTCCACGTTTTCCTGGGTCTCTCTCTACCACGGGTTCCTTTCACTGTTAGGTAATGACACTTCCTCACACAGCTCTCCTCGTCCATCTGCAGTACATGACCATCCCAATGCAAACGTCTCTCTTGCACACCACATCCGATGCTTCTTATGTCCAACATTTCTCTCAGGGCACTTACACTCTGTTGTGTGTGCACACTGACATTACACATCCAGCTGATCATGCTGCGTCATTTCTTTTGAGCCTACACATGTCTTCAGTAGTCATGGCCCATGTTTCACTGCTGTGAAGCATGGCAGTTCGCACACATGCATTGTACAATCTACCTTTCACTCTGAGCAAGAGGCCCTTTGTCACCAGTAGAGGTAGGAGCTTTCTGAACTTTGCTCAGATTATTCTTATTCTAGTAGTAACGCTCTCTGAGCATTCCCCCCCCCCCCTACAGACTTGGTCACCTAGGTAGCGGAAGCTATCGACTACTTCTAGTTTCTCCCCTGGCATGTGATGGAATCAGTTTTCTGAGCATCTGTGGTGTCTATTGACCCTGTGCATCTGCTGCACACGAAAGCTATCTTCCTAGTTAACCTTCCTTTGATGTTGCTGCACCTCTTATGTGTCCATAGCTTACACTAGATACATCTTATAGAGTTTCTACCTACACCTTTTCTACATATCGAGCAGGGTCATCTACCTGAAGGGGGTTTGTGATGTGTTTGCCTTTCTACATACTAGGACTTTGGTTTTTGTGACATTGGACTCTAAGGCTCTTTGATTCTAAACCTTGCTTTCACACCTGAAATTTCTTCTCTAATTCTGGTTGTGATTCTGCTATGAGAGACAGGTCATCAACATAGAGGAGCTCCCAGGGGCAACTTGTCTTGAATTCCTCTGTTATTGCCTGGAGGACTATGATGAATAAGAGGGGTCTGAGTGCTGATCCTTGGTGGACTCCAACTTCTACCTGGAATTCTTCACTATACTCATTGCCAACCCTAATCTTACAAATGGCATCTCTGTACAGAGCCTGCACAGCCCTGATTAACCATTCATCAATCCCTAGTTTCTGCATCACCCACCAGATAAGGGATCGGGGGGGGGGGGGGACCCTGTCAAAAGCTTTCTCCAAGTCCAAAAAAGCCAAGTATAGGGGTTTATCTTTGGCTAGGGAGTTCTCCTGCAGTTGCTGTACCAGGAATATAGCATCAATGGTGCTTCTACCTGGCACAAAACTGAACTGCATCTCATGTAAGCAGACTTTCTCCCCAATTAGTTGGGCTATGACCCTCTCCGTGACCTTCATCACCTGATTCAGCAGTTTGATATCCCTGTAGTTATTTCTATCTAAAGAATCACCTTTAGCCTTGTAGCAGTTGACTATAGTACTGCTACGCCAGTCATTGGGTATGACTCCATCATGAACTACTTGGTTTACAATACAGGTAACCAGGCCATAACCCACACCACCAGATATTTTAAGCATCTCAGCAGTGATTCCTGATGGGCCGGGGGCTTTTCCTGACTTCATACCCTTAATTGCTTTATCTACCAGGGGTGCTGTCTATTCAGATAGCTGGTCCCTCTACTGGGTCAACATTTGGCAGGTTCTCCTCCTCCTATTCATTCTCCACGTTCAGCAGTCTTTCATAATGGCTTCTCCAAGCCTCTTTCTTTTCAGAATCATTAAAGGCAAATGCACCATCATCCATGCGGACACATTTCTCTCCTGTGACATCACAATTTTCTCTCACACACTGTCTTGCAATCCGAAATACTTCAGTTCTCTGGTCCTCACATCGCTGAACATTGGCAAACTTCTTTTCTGCTTCCCCCTTGGCTATGTATACCTGTCGCCCAGCTTCTCTTCTGGCTATCTGGTACAGTTCCCTGCTACCCCCACTTTGTTCTAATGACTTTGTCTACTGTATTATTCCACCACCACGCTACTCTAGGCCTGGAAGGGACTTTGCACCATCTGCAGATTTGGTCTGTGGCACTCAGTAAGGGGTCCTGTAGGAAATTCCAGCTACTCTCTATGTCTGAAGTCTGTAACTCCTCCTCCCTCTCATCAAATTTCTTGATGAGGACGTTCCTAAATCTCTCCCCCGCGCTCTCTGTCTATATATATATATTTTGTGCGAATGGTTTTGTTATACGGCACCGTATTTTACAATCCTGTAAATAATTAAACTGGTATTTATATATAAGCTTGAAACTTATGGTGATCACCATGCAATGACTAAGGAAAATAGTCTAATAAAGGGGCATATAAGCCCTTGACAGAAAAAAGAAGGCTTTCCTATCTCTGTAGGAGCCAAACCCACATCCCTTTGTTAACATGACTGTGTTATCTTTGTGTATTTTAATATACATATATATGTGTGTGTGTGTGTGTGTGTGTGTGTGTGTGTGTGTGTGTGTGTGTGTATTATATATATGTATATAAATATATGTATATATATGTGTGTGTGTATATATATGTATATATGTGTGCGTATATATATATATATATATGTATATATATGTGTGTGCGTATATATATATGTATATATATGTGTGTGTGTGTGTGTGTGTGTATATATATATATATGTATATATATGTGTGTGTATATATATATATATGTATATATATGTGTGTGTATATATATATATATATATGTATATATATGTGTGTGTGTATATATATATGTATATATATATATGTGTGTGTATATATATATATATGTATATATGTGTGCGTATATATATATATATATGTATATATATGTGTGTGTGTGTGTATATATATATGTATATATATGTGTGTGTGTGTGTGTATATATATATATATGTATATATATATGTGTGTGTGTATATATATATATATATGTATATATATGTGTGTGTGTATATATATATATATGTATATATATGTGTGTGTGTGTATATATATATGTATATATATGTGTATGTATATAGATATATGTATATATATGTGTGTGTACATATATATGTATATATGTGTGTGTGTGTGTGTATTATATATATGTATATAGAGGAGAAGTTTCAGGTGTGGAAGCAAGGTCTAGAATTGAAGGGCCTTAGAGTCAACCTAGCTAAAACCAAAATCCTAATAAGTAGGAAGGTAGATAAAACACAAACCCCTTCAGGTAGATGGCCCTGCTCAGTATGTAGAAAAGGAGTAGGTAGTAACTCTATAAGATGTACCCGGTGCAAGCTATGGACACATAAGAGGTGCAGCAACATCAAAGGCAGGTTAACTAGCAAGTTAGTTTTTGTTTGTGGCAGATGTTCAGGTGCAATAAAGACTGTAAACAAACAGGAAACAACTTCTATCTCATTCCAGGGTGAAAAACTAGAGGTAGTCGA